>NW_022475714.1:0-14719 GCF_009193585.1 Aspergillus caelatus
TTTCTCTCTTATTTCTTACTGATTAGAGCGATTATACTTTTGGGCGGAGGGAAACTGGCTGGTTGGCGTTTGTCTCTTTTTTTTTTTTTTCCCTTGACTTTCTTTATACCAAGTGTTTTGTAATTGGCTGACTGGGGGCTTTTAATGATATCGGGCAAGAACACGAAGTCTGTTTCATGAAATAAACCATATTGATTATTGCTGATAAATCGAACATAAGATGATTTGATACTCAGTATGTATCTGTACCTGTACCTGTACCTGTACCTTGTTTCTTGTAACTGTAATAGATACATACAGTCCATAAGGCAACAACAAAGTAATACAGGACCAAATCCACCCAACGAACTCCAGTTCATACCTACTCTAGCACCTAGTCTACGGAGTACTTACTAGTAGTATGTACCTAAGTCCAACCGAAAGGTAAACCAAAAAAGAACCAGACCCAAGGGCCAACAAAGCCTCAGCCAGCCATCAAAATCCATCCCCCATGCATCATGAAAAGAAAAAAGAAAAAAAAAAAAAAGAAAAAGGAACCCCCAAAGACCCAAGAACCAAGAACCCTCCCACGTGTCTCCATACTCAACAATCAACCCCCAAAAAAGCGGCACTAATTAAACCCTCCAATCCAAGTAGGCAAATAGGCAATAGGCAAAGACAAGAGCCTCGCACAAGCAAAAGCCCCCTCTAAGCCCGAAAAGGCGCCCGAAAACGAACCCGACTCGGCAAGGACAGAAAGAAAAAAAAAAAAAAAATTTACAGTTACTAGGCAGGAGAAAATCGGGCCTTACTAGGCGTGAAAATCGCTTAACCGGGTCCCCGGGAATATCACTAAGGTAGACTACCGCCAATAGTGGCCCCAAGGGTTCTTGTAAGTTGTAGCTAGTTCGGACCTCTCAGCTATCGCCCCCTTTGTTTACTTTAGGTTGGCGAAAAGGTGGTTGTTGGTTCATACGAGGGTGGATTAGGGTCCGTTAAATTAAAAAGTGGATTAAGGTATGGAGCTGGGAAATAGATTTTTTACCTTTTTTTTTTTTTCTGGTTTTAATTTCCGAGATGGGGGTGTTCATATTATTTCGTTGCTCGGAGGGCATGCTAGAGCTATAGTGGGTTAAAACTATTACCGGGTGGATTGGTGCGTTTAGGAGATGGAAATGTGAGACATCTTTTTGGGTAATTTCAATCTGATTCGTGATTTGTAGTTTCTAGTCTGTTAATTTCTGAAATAGGAGGTTTCGACTCCTGAGGAGTTCACCCCTGGTTTACTGATGCTGTCATGTAGGGGTATTACGTGATGGAATGTTGCGATCAAAGGTGGTTCTCTCGTCAAATGTGATATATACTTCGGTTCTATATACTTCTGGATGAGGTGTGTATATATCACCTGTATATGCATGTATGATGCAAGGGCAACGCAAGATAGAAACGATAAAGCGGAAAATAAAAACAATAGCAAAAAAGAAAAAAAAAAAAAAAGGACATGGAGTATATACAGACACCCAACACCGAGCTAATGCAAAGGTTAAGGAAAGAATATAGGTAATGTGTACAAAACAACAAGGAAAGGCTACCAAGGAATGACTTTTGGCCGGATATTAAAATGGTATCGAAGGATGGTACCGCCCGCCTTTCCTAAACTCCGATGAAGAATGCAGTCAAACAGTCGCAAGAAGTCCCAATGGAAAGGAATGATGCTTTGAATGCTTGTAATAAAGCCCGAGATGCGATTAAAAAAGTGTGTGTAGTGGAATGCAAAAGGAGTGTAGGCTGGTGATTATCGATTGCGAATCGGTTGGGGGCGTTGATATGTTGTGTTTTTGATGTTTAAATCTGAGTCGACGATCCGATCAGATTCGGCTGCGAGATGCTCGCCGCCTGGCCGCCGCGAAGCCGGTTCTTCCGGAAGAATGTCAGTCTCCGGCTCAATCTTCTCGTCGGCGGCATGAAGCTGTTGTCGGTCGACATCATTGACATGGGCCGGGCACGAGGGGCTTCGGCTGGACTCTCCGATCCCGAGAGCGAGCCAGCGCGGGAACCCGGGGCGCTGGTGTCCATCATCATCAGGGTGGACTGGCGACGCTTGCTGCGGATCTTGTCGGCGGTGTTGCGTGGGTCCAGCTGGAGGGAGAAGTCTTCTTTAATGTCGTCGAGGGCGTGGGAGAATCGACGGAGGAGCGTGGAGGGTCTGTCCCCATAGAGCGATGGCTCCCGCTGTTCCAGGCCGTACATTTGAGGGGGGGTCGATTCGGGGGAATCAGATTGTAATGGAGTCGAGTAGTAGCGAGGGCATTTTACAGGCTCTCTCCGACGAGGGAGGGATGGGAAATATGCCTGAGGATGTTGAGAGATAGGACTGTTGGAACCGGAAGAGGACGAGGAGGACGAGGAAGTCAACATCATTCTTTAAAGTTTGTCGATAGGATCGAAGAGCGCCAATTGATTATCTGAATTAGGGAATTCTTGGCTATTGAGTGGTGATGTACAAAAAAGTCAGAGGAGTGTTGATAACGATAGCGATAGCGATAGTGATAGTGATAATAATAGCAGGAGGAGAAGTGATGATGGTATGCAGTATTCGAGTAAAAATTCTCAGCCCAACCCAAAGCCGAGTCAGACAGTTCGTCTGATGCCGGTGTAGGGATGGGCTGGGGGTTAAGAAATAATTATAGCAGCGATTGGAAAAAAGACTAAAGGAGGGAAAGTGGAACTGTTCACTCAACACATTGTTAGTGAGTGGCTCAATACTGGATCGGTATCTTGGTACGGCTGGTGTATGTACGGATCCGTATCGGGACGGTCTCCACGTCTCTAATGTGTATGCACTCGTTCTGGTATTTTGATTTTCTTGTTTCTGTTCCTTTTCTTCTTCTGGTGCTCTTTATTTTTAAATTACTTTCTCTATTAAAAAAATAAAAAATAAAAAAATAAATTATTTTATATTCTCTAACGTGATTTACTCGTCTTAAAAACATCATTACATCGACAGTGACTACGGACTGACATGGTCCGCGGGGTTGACCACCGGGGCTTGTTTCGCATTTCCCTTGGATCATACAATGAAAAAAAAAAATATCGGCTTTAATCTATGAGATCTCGCTCTGTAACGTCGGCGGTTGCCTTGGGGGAACCGACCGGTGTTCATTGGCCGACGTGGCGGCTGGCAGCCCGTCCGCCACGGAACAGATTGATAATGACTGAGATCCATCGCAAAGTTCTGGTTTCAGTTGGAACATGGATAGAGAACGAGGTACCCAAGTCTCCGAGAAGGTGGTACATGGTAGGACAGTGTAATGGCAGTTGAGAGAAATGATCTATCTTATGGAGTTTGTTGTTTATGAACGGGAAAGGAAGGAGAATACCGAATGGTAAGGGGAAAACCCAAAATAATCAAGAACAAACAATACCTATGGAGTAGCTAACAGGAGATGGGACCACAATCCACTGGGGGCCTCATTCCATCGGAAGCGCGGGAGTTCACGCAATAAGGATGCGAGTCAGGACCACCTGTACCCTTCAATTCGAATTTACTGGCAGAACTACAGGCACGGGGCACACACACCATTCGGACCGGAATGGTGGAATTCTTTGTCTCATTTGGGATGTGTCTGGCATCATTCTTCTGGCCTCCATGCATAAACATACACCTACCTATACTCTGTATCGAGTTTCCTCAGTTCTGCAAACGAAGGTGGTACAATTATGCATACATCCGTCCCAGCCCTGACTAACGTGATACATACTCCGTACGGAGAGCTTCGACTAGAAAATTCCTGGACTGGGTCAGTGTCGGTAAAAATAATCTCTCTGTAACCAATGACCCTGCCCACCTGTGCCCCTAACGCATTAGCGTTCAATCAGCCACTCTGAAACTTGCTCGTCATGATTTCATCGCAACCCCCACAGCCACAAGGGATGTGGATCGTTTCTTGGCCTCCCCCCGGCATGTGCGCAACCCGTCCAGAGATTGGCTGCTAGGACACGAATTATACTGCGAAAAGTAGACACTAAAGGGACTAAAACCCTTCTTTCCCTAGTCCGGAAATTGTAATATGGGATGGATTCTGCGAAAAGGAAGGTTTTCGGCGTCCGCCGCCAACAAGGTTCGTCGATACCCACTGCTTTGGGAAAATTCAATCGGTCCTGGCGGCTGATGTTCAGCCCGTCATGGCGAATTCTCTACCACTCCTTTCGCGCTGGTTGGCCTGGTGATTGCTCATTGGAGAATTGAAGCGTCGACTAACCTAAGTTCGCCGATCACGGCACATTTGGCGCTTGGGAGGGCCCCATGGCTCGCTGGTCCGCGTATGTACAATGCCGTAATCATGCATGGTCGTTACGGGAATTTGTATATTGGGTGACATGAGTCTAAAACAGTCTCACCCATGGTGCTCACTTGACAGAGACGATCCATGGATGACAGTTGTGGTTCTCATGGACCAAAGTTAATCTTTTCTCAATTGTTCGCCTCTCCATACCAACCCAGGAAAGAAAAGTTTATATGAAAAAACAACGACCTGAAAATAAAAAAAAAAAAAAAAGGAATCTCCCCGACTGGGAGTCGAACCCAGGTCTCCCGCGCTTGTTCTCGTAAGAGATGACAAGCGGAAATCATGACCGTTAGACCATCGAGGACTTCTAATTATAGAAGATGTTTACTATTTTATCTTATAAGCAGAATCCTCACTACCTTACATTCTACAGTTCTGACGGTGCATCTGCAGCATCCCACGTCAGCCATTCTAAATAGAACCCCATAAATCCATACAACAAACCAATAAATCCCTGGTGGATCCAGTCCTACCCACAGCAATGCATAAGAAAACACAGCACCCCAAGACAGGAACCACATGCAATGAAACCTTTCCTCCCATGCAACCCATGGAACCAAGACAATCCCAAACAACCCAATCCACACCTCCCCAAGCAAGGACAATACAAACACGATAAAATACAATGAGTTGGAGATACTCAAGTTTCACAATAACCCACACACGGGCATTCCAGAACGTTCCCACTAACTCGTAAGCCCGGTCGTCATCAATCAGCCACTCAGCGGTCCCCACTTGATCTGCCGAAGCCTGCTCCAACGGAACGATGACAGTTGGCCAGGACCGGCGCGCGAATGGGGCATCATCGCTTGTCCGGTGGACTCCATCTGGCATCTGGTGGACAACAGTGCTTTGGCCGTGCCATTTCCGATTGGCTCCTGCGTCTAGGAGCCTCACCTGTCACTCCGGGAACCACGCGGCTTTGCGGACTTCACCCTATAAAGCGTCGTATGCTTGCAGCAACCGATGCCATCTGATTTGCTACGGATCTTGTCAGTTAATTGGGGCTGAAGCTTGTTTCACTGGCCATGTGTGATTTTACGCTGCTGCCTGGGATGTCTGATGATCGGCCGATTTGCCCGTCCTCGGTAAAGGAGATCCGGGGAGGAGCCGAAGGTGGAGGTTATCGGGAGTTTCTTTCTTTGGATGCTGCGATACTACCTAGTCGGTCAATGGACGGCAATGGGTGTGTTCGTTGGTGGTACTTTGATATGTCAAAGCCGAGAACGAGTCTACCGTCGAGGATGAATACCGAAACTAGAGCAACATCATCCACCAGTCATCCCCACTACTCCTTTACTTAGTAGTATCGTCATGCATCCACCAACATTGTTGAATGTGAAACGCAGTCATTGTACCGCGCTAACATACAATGGTACGCCAGCGCCTGCCAAGCAACGTCCTATGGTTGGAAAGGTTCTAGAACTCGGACCAACCCATGTGAGAATATTGATGCATAGAGCGTCAACTCCGAGAGGCTGCATGCGCCGCTTATCAGGAGTTTATGATGCTCTGCAGGCAAAACCTGATCACTCATCCATACTGGTCTGGCTAATACATGAGCAGAAGTCCTTACACAGTTACCTGAGACCTCAGTTATGACCGCGAATACCCGAGGCTATAACATGATAATGACTCCTTGGCACATTTACAACACTTCACTAATGCATTGAGTAGGCCAAATCTCAGTGAGGCTACTAATTCATCAAAGTACAATGTATCATGACAATATCATCACTACGTTCCAAAAAAAAAAAAAAAAAAAAAACTATAGCGAACATTGAGGACGGAAATGCAAACTCTGGGGTCCAGTCACTAGTCTAGCTCAGGAATGATTCTGATCTACTTAGTTGTCCGTTCAATTGCGTTCCAATTCACCGTTTAGCTGCTCCAGATCCACTCGTGATCTGCAGTAGGTCATCTCGCTCAGCTTCCATCCTGCTAGACATTTCTAGTATCTCCAACGGTCACATATCCAACAAACTCGCAAGTAACACTTGGAGATACAGCCTATCGCTTCCTTTCGTTCCTCTCGGCCGTTATACCAAGCTTCTCAAACCCTACACAATTGACCCTCAATGAAAGAGCCAGACTAACATACCCTTTGCGCAAGTAGGATTAACTCTCAGGATAGCTGGTTAGAGGTATACTACGTTGACGAGCACTTTACACAGCAATCGAGCACCGCATACAAGTAGATTCTCGGCAGAAAAGCATACTACGTATTAAGAAAAACAACCAACACATGCCCCGCAAACGATCCCAACACAATGAAATCAAAAATAAGCTACATAATTCTCCGAAAATATATCAATCCAAAGCATAACAACCTTCTAACCCAAATGTAAATTCTACACGTGCATGTATATACATAGTATAATTTTTATCCCCGATAAACAACCTTCCCCGATAACAAAAGTCACATGTGCCCCGCACTCCGCAACGCAAAAAAAGCGCCCAAAAAAATCCCCCTCCCAAACCACCACCACCTCAAAACAACCACGCAACTCACTCCCCAAAAAATGCCCGTAAGCAAGCCCAATATCCTTTTTCTCAATTTCTCTAAACTAACAAATCCGTCCCCAACAACAGCTCATAATCCTAACCGGTTACCCCTGCTCGGGGCTAACTCACCGCGCGAACCAACTCGCAACAGGCCTCCAAGAAACCCAAGAAGCCGTATTCGCCGACGCCGAGAAACCGCCCTACAAAATCCACGTCGTATCAACACATGACGAAAATCGCCCGCGCACAGTCTATGATCATGCGCGCACGGAGAAGGAAGCCCGCGGTGTAGCGTACACGCGGGCGCGCCGCATGCTAGGAAAGGATAGTTTCGTGATTCTTGACGGCATGAATTATATTAAGGGGTATCGGTATCAGTTGTGGTGTGAGGCGAAGGCGTTGGGTACGACGTGTTGTGTTGTATGTTTCTTTGTTCTTTCCTTACCTCCTATCCATGAGCAGAAACTAACAAGAATACCAACAGGTCCACGTCGGAACACCAATCGACCAATGCGTCGCGAACAACGAGGCCCGAATCCAGCGCCAGTCTCAGTCCCAGTCCCAATCTCAATCGGAATCGGAACCTGAACCTCAAGCCCAATCCGAAACCACAACACCAGCTACAGCTACAGCCGCCGAGAAAACCACAGACCCAGAACAGCCCTACCCACCCGCCCTCCTCCAGAACCTTATCTTCCGGTACGAAGAACCAAGCACACACAGCAGATGGGACAAACCCCTATTCACAGTCCCCTGGAGCGACGAAAAACCTCCAATCGCCGACATCTGGACCGCCCTAACAGGCATCCAGCACCCCTCAACAGCTGCCACCGAGACTATGGACCAACTCCCAACCCTAACCTCAGCACTCACAAATACACACCTCTCTTCCGCCGCATCGATAGCGCCCTCAACAACAACCAAAGGAGGGGGATCCTTCCGCCGCGAACGCCCGAAGATCAAACCCCACCTTGCAACCGTGCAGCCGACGTCTACCGACTCGGGGCTCCTCTATAGTATGGAGAAGCGGACGTCGGCCGTGGTATCTGCGATTCGGAGTTTCGTGGTTGAGAATCCGTCTGCGGAGGGTGCGTTGGCGAAGGCCGGGGATGATGCGGATGGGATTAGAATTGTTGTGCCAGAGGTGGAGACAGCGGTGTTCATACCGGCGCATGTGGCGATGACGGCGACGACGGATGAGCTCGGTGGTGCCGGGGGGATTCTGGCGGTGCCTAGGTTGCAGAGATTGAGGAGGCAGTGGATTACGTTGAATCGGGCTTATGTGGCGAAAGTGGCTGGGGGGGATAAAACTAGTCTGGGGGCGGAGCAGGTTGGGGATGCATTTGTGAGGTTCTTGAATGCGGATTTTGCGGGAGAGGGGGTTGCTTGATTGGTTATCTTTACTGGATTTTCATGAAGCGAGAAAAGTTTGGGTATCGGTGTTCATGAGCGTGGATAGAGTATAGATCGGGTTTGATTGCTGTGTTACGGTTTACGAATGATGATCTGATCGGATTTTGGAACTCTAATCTTATATCTTATTGTGTCTTGTAGACTGGAAGCTTTCCTATCAAGTGGTTTTGTTTTTAATGAGCAAATAATAATGAGGTAGTCTGATGTTGATTTGAAGTTTTTAGTTTGATATAGACAGAAGGGGAATATATAGGCGAAGAAGCAAAGCATCGACAAATGAGTAGGGGAATCAAAAAGAATATCCAGGGTATTTCTTTATATCCAGTTGGCAACCAAAAACCAGTCCACAGTAAACAGAAATATAAACAAGAAAGGGCAAAGCAAACAATTCTAAGTATCCTAAGGCACCGAGCCATTCCCACCGAACCTTTTTTATATTTTTTTGTCTTCCATTGTCCCAACCAATGTATGCTGATTTTCTGTGTTTTCACTTCTTTTTTTTTTTTTTTGTGTGTGTGTTTTGCAAATGGAAATTTTTGACTTTTTGAGAATAAAGCACCAACTGAGGAGGAATGTTACATGGAACAGCAAGCCGTCCATGTCAAAAAGAGAAGGGGAAATATTTCCGATGGAAATACTAGTTTAAAAGGCCATGCCTGGGGGCATTTGTGGTAGATTGCAGCATCCCTGCTCCAGCCGCCACAGTGACAATCTCTAGGCTGCTACTAATCAAAGTGGCAGCGCGATGAGAAAGGACGATCAACTGCCCAGGTCAACTGTGGCAGCTCGGGGAGGACGATGGTCAGAGACACATCGCTGCGAAGGTGTGCTCCTGGCAAACCGGAAGGTATGTAAGAGATCCTCTATACAGAAATAGGAAATCTAACAGGGCCGGAGAAGTGAACTCGGACAGGTCCGCGGTTCTTTCACACATCCATAAGGGGTTCTCATGATGGACATCATGAGATGTTTAAACGGTAAATCATCCAATCCTTGGTGACCTAAAGGGAACAAGCTGTCGGCATGATTGTGGCTTCTTAAGCTTCATTCAAGCAGGCAGACTATTGGCAATCTGGGCAGCGGCCTGGCCGGCTTCAATGTGGCGGTAGTTCAATCCCAGAGTGATCAATTCCTGGAGGCTGGCATTCACCTTCTCATGCATCGATGAATTTTGGGGGGTGATGTTGCTCAGCTCCTGGAGAAGTCGGGAACGGCAGTTATAGTAGTTCCTCTCCGCGTTCTGGAGTCTCTGGCTGTGATGGGCGGATGTCTGCTGGGCCGCTTTGAGCGGGTTGGTCTGGGACTGGGTGGAGCGAGTGCGCTTCATAGTCTGCGCTCCAGAAACACCAGTCACCCGACGCTTACGTCCGACGGTTTCCTTCTTTTTAGCAGCCTGGCCAGTAGTTGGGGAAGCATCTGGGGAGCTGGGCCGGTCAGAAGAAGCATAATCGTGGACGCGCCTCATGTGGTCAAAGAGGTTCCACCGACGAGGAAATCCATATCCGGGAATTGAACGGTCGCATCCTTCAAACAGGCAAAGGTGTGGGTTGTCTCCATGTCCATGGAATCCATGGGCTTCGCGTTCGTGGCGGAAGAGGCACGCATTGGAAGAAAATTGCAACTGGGCATCCATGCAGGCAGGCACCTTGCAACGGTATGGCTTCAAGTGGGAATCCAGATATTTGCTGCACACGATTAGCCATATTTCCTCGTAACGGTAATGGATGTGTGTCGAAACTTACTGATAAGCACACTTCTGGGTAGTGGGAGCGTGGTTGCAAGGTTTGTCTCCGTTGGCAAAAGGGCAGTAATACTTCCCATCACTATTTGTAGGCAAAGAATAGTATGGGTGATCCCGGGGATTGCGCAGCTCAGCGGATTCCTTGGTAGATCTCTGCCGGACGGGCTCCTTTGACAGGGGAGGGAAAAACTCTGGGTCCTGCTTCACCTGGGTCTGGGATGGTGGGGTGTGGAGAGCTGGTCTACGTGCATTCTTAGAAGCCCGGATGGTTCTATTGAGGGGGGAAAGGAGATTAGGATCATTCCAAGACATGATCAATACGTAATTGGGGGTCAAGAGGAACTTACTTGTTTGGGTCCTGTTCCGCGAGCGGCGGTGTGAGGGGGAACAACGGGTCTCCTAGATTGATACCATGGCTTCCAACGGGAGTGGTTGTAACATCCTTCAGCATGGCATCTTCGTGGGTCATGAACGATGGGTATCCGGGGTGAGAGCATGAGGAAGTAACAGAGACATCATTACTCGCTTCCGTCAAAGGGGGTGAAACGGGCACAGGGTGAAACATGCTGGAAGAAAATTGTTCAAGTGGTGATCCTTGGTAGTTTCTGGTGTCTGTCACCATGGAATTCCAAGCATCGCTAGCAGCCAGATGGCTGTCGTCTGTGTGAGAGCTGTGGCTAGACAGCGCATCATCAGTGCAGGACTGGTTCCCGCTTTGGCCGGAGACATCATCATAAGCAGTCAAGTCCATCATGGAGTATGGGCTGAAATCTTGAGGGTGTGTGAGATCCATGTCATTATCATGAAAGCCTGGGTATTCAGATCCGGTGTGATACATTAAATCACCGGGGCCCACGGTGGAAGGCATCAATTGATGGGACAAATTGAAAGACAACATCTGTACATCTGGAGATTCTGGCTTGGTGGATGGGATGACACCATTGTCTAGTGAGTCCACATCGCCCAAAGTCCATGACGGCAGTCCGTGGGGAGTTCCATGGCTTTGATGTGTACTGGAGCACAAAGAGAAATTGTCCTGGCTTGAAAGGTCATCATCCTGGATCGATCTGGAGGCCATGTTTGAGATTCCTGGGATCAATTCGGTATGCCTGGGTTGAGAGATGTGGTCCATGTTCTTCAACGCTGGCTGGGACAGAGAAACCTGTTCTGGGTCGTTTTTGATGTGGCAAGGCATTGTGATATATTTGAGATCCAGCTTGGCTGGGAAAGTAATAGCAAGCACTGTAGGAAAGAACTGTATGTCAGTAAATAAACCTTCGCATTTATGAAACATAATCATTGACATTAATGAAAAAGCACATGTCCGCGATCCAAGAGTGACGTCCTAAGAATCGGTTAGTTGACTGAGCGATTGCCTGAGAATCATCGAAAGTACCAACCAAAGAACATATGATCCATTGATACTATCACTAAGGTCCAGGCTAAGTGACGTGAAAATCCAGGCAACTATACACACAATGGCCAGACAAGAAGCGACAATAAAAGCACACCGACATGGTGAGGTCCATAACGCATACTAGGTCCGAGCTACACGCCGTGTAGTGATCCTTCAGAGATTTCGATGACCAGTACAATCCATAGAGCATTAGTCCGGAAGACTACAAGACCTGCGAGCAAGGTGTAGTAAAGGTCAAGACATTATCAGGTGCGAGAAAGTTCTGTCTCCATTGGTGCCGACAATCTCTTCAGGGGTTCATCAATTCCAGCAAGTATCATTGAATCATCCAGGGGTGGGGCGATTAGGGCATTGTGATATTGTGCGGTCCAGGGCAGGTCAAGGCTGTAATACATTATAAAAATCCTCAGGGCGGTGGGTCATGTCCATGATGGTTTCATTAAAGTCCAGGGGGGTATCCAAGGTCAATATAATCCAAATTCTCTTCTCCGGGTGGAGAAAGAGAGTCCACGGGTCCAGGAACGGTATAAAAGAATCCAAGTGGAGTTGAGTGTGCAACATTAAACAACACTCAATGTGTCCAGTCTCACAGCGGGCGCTGGGACAAGAATTGTTTCCATGGTCATCATTATTCAAGTTACCGCCATTGAAGACGGGGCAAGTGTCCAGCACGGCAATGTAGATAAAGCAAATCAGGAATCCAGCAAATCCGGTAATACGATATAGCACGGGTCGTCCACAGTCGGTTGTCCAGGGTGATTTGTCGAGATGCGAGACAAAGAAAGGAAATGCAGAAGTAAAAACAATAACACAAAGGAAAAATCAAGGGGACTACCTGTTATTTGTCGATGACTGCTCAGACCAAAAAGCCTGGGAGTGAAGACACAAAGCACAAACAAGGCAAGTCCTATCCTGGAGAATGGACTGATATCCAAATGGGTTGAATGGTAGACCAGAGGGAAGTTCTTCTTCTGAAGACCAAGATCCACGGGTTGGACTGGAGAAGTAGAGAAAAGAAAAGCAACAAGCCTTCGGTAAAGTTGTTGTGGGATGGGATGTGGGAGTATGGAAAAAGGGGATCAGCTGATTTGACTGTGACAAATCAAGCACGAAAGGAGTATAGTGGAGGGAGGTGAGTAAATGGAGGTATTGTATGTATGGAGACGGATGTATGTATGTATGTATGAAAGTAAAAAAGTGGAGTGACGTTAGGGGGTATCTCTTGTCAAAACAACAAAACAAATTCAAAGTTAAGGGTTCTCCTGAATCCTTGTTTTCGGTTCTGTCCTGGAAATGGCTTCTTTTGTTGGGAAACTGATTGATGTCTGAAGTAGGATTAGAAAAGATCGAGAAAGAATTGGATCAGGAGGGGGGGGAACGACGGCTTTTTAGATGCTTTGGAGGGAGGAAAATGGCAAGCGTGGGGTGGATTCGCAGCGTCCGAGCGGCGTGACGGACTCGCATTCTGCAGCAGTAGCGGCGCCTCACTGGGCGGATGGCGGGCGATGATTTGGTGCTGCGCGACATGGCGGTGATGGTGGTGCAACATGCGACGGTGTTGAGTCGGCCAATAACGGAGGCTTGACGTGGCAGCGGGACGAAGGATCCTCTTTCCCGTGGTCCATTAACGGTACTTGCCCAATCTGGCGGTGAAGCGGGTCCCACTTCGGCCCGTTCGTTTATTGGCCTTAAAAAGGGGTCCTCATCCCGTCCATTGCATCATTGGAGGTGAATCTCCCTCCCGCGACTAAAAAAGGCGTTCGCCAAAACCCAATCCTGCAGGTATATCTCGCGTCTTCTACGCCTATCATCCTCCCCCCACTCCCTTCCCATCTTGTTTTACGACTCCCCTATTGGGGCTCCACTTCTTCCTCGTGAAAGTTGCACTTGACTCCCTCCCATCGTTTGGTTGTGAGCCCTACCACGTCAAACCCCTCCATCTCATCGGGGAACATCGAAGAGATGTTGCTCACCTGCATGTCACTGCGGAGAGGAGGGGTTGCGATACCAATAAACCCCTCCATTCACCCTGTCTGACACTTTGCGACTTCATCTTGCAGCACGTCTGTGCCAACATGCTTCACTCATGGACTGGATGAGAACGAAAGTACATCGGATGACAGGGAGAGGGGTTCCTGTTTCATGACAACACAGTAAAAAGGGGCTTGCCATGATTGATTGCTCTTTTTTTGCTTATTTCACACACATACAATGTGTCACTGCTAGCCATTACCTTCTTTACACTTCGACTACCAGTGGGTTCGCCAATGGGCTGCCCCATCAAGCCCACGTTGGGCAGCAATGCATCTACCAGAAGATAATAATCGGGGCCGTCGGGAACCTTATGAGAAATGAATAAATTTATTTGATTGTTTAGGATGTAGCCTAGTCATGGAGATAATCTTTTTAATTTTTTTTTCCCGAAATGGAACGTATCATATTGGTCGTCTACTATCATCTATAGACTTCCAGTCAGTCATGAGGTTCAAACTTAGATGGATAACAATGAAAGTAAGAATGCAATGACAGGCAGAGACAATATCAGACAAAGGTGAAAGATGGTATAAGGTTGTCGTTCAACGGTCCGAAGACCTCAGGTGAACTATGCTTATAAAAAATGGTGATCATCATAAAAGGAAAAAGGGGTTTCCAAGTCTCCGCCGTCGTATCAAATAATTAGAGAAATAAAAAAGAAAAAAAAAAATTGCTCACCTATTTTTATTTTTATTTTTATTAATTTTTAATTTTCAGGAGACCGAATAATGATCAATTATTGAACCGGACCTCTCATATTGTCTCAGCCAGGGTGTCAGAGCTCTGCCAACATCAAGGCAGACGCAATCCAGACCCGGCGTAAAGACTGGTGTTGGTGTTGGTGTTGTAGTTGAAAGAAAATGTGTCGGAAGGAAAAGAACAGGGGAGATTCAGCGTGCGTGAAATAGTCCAAGCGAGCGGTCATGTGACTGTGGGCGCTTTGCACTGTTTGCATCTCCACATGGCAGCCCGAGCCCTAGCCGTCTCTTAGGTCAGCAGACCCACCCGCCATTCGGCGTGTTGGTCTGCCTCACCTCAACGCAAATTCCCACTTCAACGCAAAATTTGAAGCTATTCAGAGATTTTATCTACCACCACCATGCCTAATTCTTATTCTGATATTGAGAAACGAATCCTAGAGGCCTGTACAGCTGCTCAAGGCCAAAAAAAACCAAATGTCTCTGCGTTGGCGCGTCAATTTGACGTTCCTTATTATCGACTCAGAGCACGTATTCATGGCCGAGCTACTCGAAATACACGTCCTATCTCAACCAAGACCCT
>NW_022475715.1:0-14710 GCF_009193585.1 Aspergillus caelatus
CAGCCCATGTTGACCCTAAACGCGGCCGCCCGCCAAACGGGGCCCCACTCAATTCCAGTGCACTGCACTGCTTCACCCCTTCTGGGTTAGAATAATAAATTGATAGATCATTTTCTCTCTACCAAACAAATATCGACGACTGACAGGGTACCGGGGAGGAGAGAATGTACGGGCCACGCACAGCCGACGGGCGGGAGCACGCACGGGTGGTGGGGACGCAGGTCGCAGGGGACGGGCCAATGGGCGGGCGAGTAAATCGAGCGAGGGCTGGCTGGACCACGCACTAGGGTATAGAATAGAATATCGTTACAGCCAAAAAGATCAAGATATATGAAGAACAGGATTCAGATTAATCCTACTGATTAGAAAATAACACGTAGACGCGACAAAGATTGTACTCTTGTCGTGTCGAATATTGACAGGTTATCTTAATATTAATAAAGTAGACATATACCCTGGGAATCGCAAAAAAAGAAAATAGATAGATGTGGAAATAAGAGCTTGTCTATACAAAAATAAGATAGAATATTATTAGGTAAATCAACAAACACGCACACTATCCCAGCGGGAGTACGCACCGTGGATCTCGCGGAATAGATCTCCACTCTCGAGAGAATGGACGAATCAGCGGCGGCGTGGGTGCAGCGAGGGCTCGCTGCACCACGCACTAGGGTATAGGGTATACCCTATGTATATGTTGACATGACTCCGAGATTCTCCCCTGCAAAGATCATACTTATATGTGATATAAATAGAGCGAGTTCTTTACTACATCTGAAGTGATGGACAAGGCTGAATGTAACCAACCGACCCATCAATATCCGCAGACTTGCCACAATGTGGAAGCAAATGATTTACGCCCTTCAAACCCGAATCAATCGGAAACAAAGTGTAAATTCGCTCATGGTTGAAACCATCAGTGATAACCTATCTGAGAAACCCGGCTTCTACCTCGATGAAGTGGTTGTGTCCCTATGGGATGAGTTTCAGGCTATGGCTACAACCTCTAGCATTGGGAAGCATGTTAAGGAACTGTGAACAGAGATAAAAATACGTACTAAGGGTTGCATACACATCCAAATATTACATTTACTGACACTTGTTCGGACATTTCAGACATATCCATGCTAACCCCTGTAGCGCAGGAGCTGGGCGCACCATTGTATAAGAGCCGAGATAGGTGGTGTGTCAAGGTATGTGGTAGCATAATTCTCCAGCTTGACGAGCTGTTTGACATCTGCCAGGTTAATATCGTCACCCATAGTGCTAGGGTCAAATCGGAAATACTGGACATGGTCTATGACCATCCTTTGCTCGAAACGACGATGCTTGGCTTCGACATTTGTCACATTGGCCAAAATTCGGCCTCCTTTTGAAACGGCCGGATGGCGTGCAAGAATATTCTTGCTTCTCATCATCTTCGCACATTTACCCGTTCCTAGGCTTACCACGCAATTCAATCCTCGGTCTGGAAACAAGAGATGCTTTTCGTCGTAAACTTCGTCAATCGGATTATTGTTTGTAAGGCCACCGTCCCAGAACTTATTGTGACCAATCCTGGCTTCCGGAAAGTAGAAGGGGGCGGCCGATGTAGCCCGCGCAGCTTGTGATATGGTGCATTGAGGGTAAAAAAATAGAATCCGAGGATCTGCCGGTTCGTACGTACGGAGCCTTATAGTCTCCATGTCTTGTTTCCGAAAGGTACACACGAAACTAGGAAGTATCAGTATAGTATTGCGGTTTCATAGATAAAGATTCCACTTAACGATTTGCAACATCTTGCACCATTGGGATCAAGAAGTGTAGCAGATTCAGCAGATTGACCTGGAAACTTGTCCCCCACTAGGTCGTTCACAGCCTTCTCTAATGGTTGGCCTTTGTACCAGGGGCGGCCTAGGACTGTTTTAATCTTAGAACCCCCCACGTATCGAGATGCAAAAGATCTTTTGAAAATATCACTTGAAAGTGTCTTGTATGCATTGATCGCCTCTTGGACACTCATATGCTAAGATGTGTTGGCTAACGGGCAGTTCAGATTTTGGTTTGGGTGTTCACAACGTACCAACCGGAACAGCATAATGCAAATAAGTCTGAAGAGGATTCAGTAATTGATCTTCGTCGTGCACTAGGGATTTATACCCGCCCGTGCTTGTTCCGCCAGCCAAATCAAAATAGTCAGCTGGAGCTCTATCATCATTACTGGCTGTTGGACTTTCTTCAAGCTCTTGGTTTCTTATGCAGTCCATGATGCGACCAAGCACCAGGAGGCTCACAAGACCACGTACTCCGCCTCCGTCTTTTCCCAAGTTAATGACTAGTTGTGTATAAATGAAAGGACCGCGTACCAATACTAAGGAGCCGCACTCCATCCGGCGTTATATGACGCTTATATGTCAAGGTCGGCATTGGAAGTCCACCGTCTTTGCTCAGTCCGGAAAAACTATAATGCTCCATAATATATCAAATGCAATTGTCTTAATAGGAGTCCATTACAAACATACCCTGTGATCTTCTTAACGAGCCCGAAAATTTGAACCTTTAGCTCTTTTAGCCCCGTTGCTGATTCGCGGGCATCCTTAATGAACGTCCTTTTGTTAAATGGCGACAAGGATTTCTTGTCGAAACCTATCTTTTCAAATTCTGCCAAAACGCCCTCCACAATCGCTACAATGCTTGCGTTGTCCGTGTTGTCTGTGTTGTCCGTAATGTCCGTCTTCCAACGACCTGTCTTGCTGTGTTCATCATAGTACAACTGAAGTACTCGCAAGGCAGATTCGATATCTCGTACAACTCAACCTGTGTTTAATTGGCCTTGTGTATAACCCTTGCTGGTGGACTTACTAGCTATAGCATCGTGGGTATCCTGATTGTAAGGGCCAGCAGCATTTAGTTGTTGGACAAATATGCGACAGCCGATTGAAGCGTCGATTGTACGCCTGCCTGGGGGCTGGGAGGTACACAGCAGACTTGTTGTGGCCATATTACTGCACACCCAAATCTATCTGCGATTAATAAAAGTACCCTAATAGCCCTAGTCCCACTAAAGAGTGACTTACAACTGTTTTTCCTTGAGAGGACAAGTACCACTGTATTCCAGAGTAGAATGCCAATCTGTTTACGATACCCCGGAGGTTCACTTCGATAACGCCACTTCTCAGCCTCATATATAGGTGAACCAAGAGCTCGGGGCACAATGATACTATAGCAAATCAGCTGCCTTTCCCAAATAAGGGCACGATGGAGTGTGGATTAAATTGTTCTAGAACTCCAAGGATCGTGCAAAGATACCATGATATAGATAGATTGTTTGTCAGGTGAGCCGGGTTTGTTGGTATTGGTTGTGGCACTTGACACAAATCCGGCGACCACCTACAACCCGGTTGATGGCGAAGTCTAGATTTCACATGGCTGAGAGCCAATTCCATTATCTGGGCGTCGAGACACATTATTGGCTTCCATATTTCAGAGTCAGAATGTCTGGACTGGCCTTTTAACACCATATGACACGAGATCTTGTCAGATAATGACTTCCAGAAAGCTAGTTTTAACTTAAACTACTTATGTATTTCCGCGCGCTTACGCAAATCCTTAGTTTCTTGGAAACACAGCCGTTAAAAGGTTTAGCTTAATTTTCCGCAAGCAGCATTAGGCCATCCTTATATAGGAAGGAGTCTAATCCGCACAGACCAAGGATGAAATGCACGGTATATTATTACACTGCATGATACCGTATCATAAAAAGGTATTCAATTATATCCCTCAGTATGTTTTCGTCGCAGTTGAATAAATGGCCCGCGCCAAAGCCTTGGCAGTTAATAAAAAAAAAGAAAAAAAAAAGAGTGGAAGGGGTTATCTCAGCAGGCTCAGACCATCTGGACAATGGAATGTCCGCCTTAGGCTTAGCATAAAATTATGGAAATTTTTAAAGTCACTAACTTGGTATATATAGATCAATAAGAACATGGGACTCCCTTTTCGTTATATAGAATCTGAGAGATATGTAACAGCGGTTGACTCAGCTGGCCGCCTTAGGCAACAATACTCCGCCGCAAGCGAGGCGCTGGGGGCCCGACAGCTTATACTATTGTGATTTAGGCAAATGTAGGATGGATATTAGGCCAAGCGAGGTCTCCGAAGGACTCGTAAGCTCAGGGGTAGGAAGCACCTTCTTATACCATTCGCTCGGTGGTCTATCTAGTGGAATACTACTTGAAGTAGATCAACTATCTAGGATTCGGAGATTCGACCGGCGCCGTTCGCCATTCTGTTGAACAGATCCGGTCGTTAGTAGTGCGAATTCGGCCCTTCATCGGACGATTGCATACAACAAAGCTATTCGCACTGTAGGCGAGCGGAACCAAAATCACAGTATACACTATAGATTTTAATTACAGAAAGAATTTAGGTTTTTAAATAATGTATTCTGTTCTACCTTATATATAATTCTTCTAATAATCTATCTACCTGCCTATTTATACATCTACTTATGGAGTGCTATGGGCATACGACATTTTAAGTGAGATATATGACGGAAAAAGAACTTTTCGGACACTACAAACTTCTGAAGTAATATCAAACGAGTGTTATTTGAGACCACAGCAAACCGTTTCATTCCAACATGTCGTTCACTCTTCATTGACGATCCCCTGAGACGCCATTCGAATCAACTCACGACTCCTCAGACGCTCGCCCAGTTTCGAAACTATCTCATCCATTGCCACCCGAACCTCGACCTGCTCGAGATATACGGTTGTAGCATGTTCGATGAGATTGATTTTCGTGTACTCATGCAATCCAATGTCCTGCAGCCCTGAGTCCACATTAAGGCGAAAGTAACTGTTCGCGACTCTACGGTTCACATCTTCGTCAACCGCCCAATGAGACGTAAATTTCCTCGCTGTGTCCTCAGCTGCAGCTTGCATCCCGTCGGGGCGTGTAAGGGATCCACCCTCCATTGCCCTCATGTGAGCTTTTCCTGTCCCGATAGAGATAAAACACGTCACTCTATTTCTCAGCTCATTCCCACCAAGGTGATATATATGTTTTGCCTCTGACTCCACCTTCTCTATTGGGTTATTTGCGCCAATTCCACCGTCAATAAATTGACGTCCGCTAATAGTAATAGGATGGAAGTAGCCAGTGGCTACAGAAGTTGCGAGAGTCGCGTCCAGAATTGTAACGGAATCAAAAGCTGATTCTCCTGATGTATAGCTTCTAAGGCATTCAATCGTATCAGGGCCCTCAGAAAGCACACGAACAAATCTATTCATACAGATAAGCAAGCCAATCCGTGATCCTAATATGTAGACATCACTTACACGTTGCATTCAGGTTCAGGTTCATTAAGCGGGGCATCTTTCGGAATGCTTTTGTTATCAAGAAAACACGTGAATTCGTTTGCCAGCTTTTCCGAATCGTATTGAGACATAACCCATTTAGGAAGAAAGCGTAAAACCCAGCTGAAAGGGGTCCAATGTGGTGCCTTCGTAAAAATATTCTCCATTAGACAATTGAACGCTTCAATACAATCATCAATATCCATCTTAAGGCGGCCCAGCATGATAGCAATGAGCCTATATATGTCAGCTATTCTGATAAAAATAAAGTATAGATAGTCATACCCGCCTGCTGCAGTCCCCCCTACAAGATCAAATACTTGATATAGTCTAACCTCTTCAAGTCCGTTAACTCGACGATTTTTATTCAAGCCATTTATGATTTTTTTTAGGATTAGGAGGGTTGACAGGCCACGGACACCCCCGCCATCAAGAGATAGCAGACAGATAGGATGGTCTTCGTCAGAATGTCGGCTAGCCATTTCGCAATTGATGTTATCGGATCTTAATCTTCAGAATATGCAAAGACGATAAAGGGAAATAGCTCAGGTGGCAATTTGTTGGCAATTTGTTGGCACTAGGACGTTTCTAAATACACAAATTAAAGTCTGAATAACGTCATCTCAACCATATGACTAACCGGGCATCGGATTCGGTTCGCCTTACACAAAATACCCAAAAGTATAATTTTTACGTTGTTTCACCAACTGTATGGTACGGGATCAACTAATTTAGTTACGCCTTCCCTACCACAAAATAGACAATCGAAATCATATACTTTTGCTCTCTGTTCGCCAGGGGTACCTGAGAGTCCCTGTGAACCCGCTAAACACCGCTAAACACCGTGACCTGAAGAAGCTATGCTGTTCTAATTGAGTCCATTTGGGAAGTCCTAGGAGAAGACTCGATCTAGAATCTACCTGGTCCCATGTCATTATTGGATGATTCCGTGGAATCACTAAGTCTGATGGATGGTTTGGCGCGATGTGGTCCAATCTATTCCAGCGGAACAGGAAATTATACCTGGATGACGAACAGAATCGTTATAACCGAATCCCGCGGTGTATTCCAACAAATAAGACAAGCTCTAGTAAACATCGAACATTGGGATCTCGACCATGTTATGATGTAAAAGCTCATGCTTTATTCGTTGCTGACATACCATCCCAAGACAGACATCGTTATATTTTACAAGGCGCTCTGCCCCCGCCTTTGATTAAACATTCATATTTGTCAAGCTACTATTAAGTTTTGTTCAGAAATATCTGGAGCTGCATAACAACCAACAATTCCTAAATGGACAACCGAATGCGTAATGAGAACACCCGTAAGAACATTTTGTCTCTTGATGGCGGCGGTGTTCGTGGTCTGTCAACCCTTCTAATCCTGCAAAAAATTATGGACCGGTTAAACAGTGATCGCCGAAGGAGTGGACGTAATGAAGTTAAACCATGTGATGTCTTTGATCTTATAGGGGGAACTAGTACTGGCGGGTATATCTCTCCTATATCTTTTTTTCAGAATACACTAATATTATCAGGCTTATTGCTATAATGCTCGGCCGTCTTAAGATGAACATTCAGGATTGCCTTGAGGTTTACACAGGATGGATGGGTAGCATTTTTAAGCCTAAACATTGGATACGAGTTGGTTGGACAGGTCAGATCATCTCAAAATACGATTCAGAAAAACTAGAAAATGCGATTAAGGATGTGCTGAAACGAGTACAACTACCGTATGATGCACTTCTTAAACCCCATCAGGATGAAGAACGACCCAGAAGTGACGTGTAAGTATTATTGGAAGGGAATAAAACCACTTGCTTACCTGCATGATAGATTCGTTTGTGCGGCTCCTTCTTCTGGTTCTGCAATTCATTGTTTTAGAAGCTATACTTCAGACAGATCAGCCTTCAATGAAGATGCTACTATTGTCGAAGCAGCACTCGCAACTACAGCAGCCACTGGCTACTTTGATGCTGTTACTACTATTAATGGCCAGTTTGTTGATGGTGGAATCTATGCAAATAACCCTGTGGAGGAAGCTGAGATTGAAGCCATTCATAAGTGGTGTCACGGTACAGAATCGCTGAAGGGTAAAACTAATTGCTTCATTTCAATTGGGACCGGGAAACTGGACGACAGAACGATTGAGAAGTTTTTTATCCGATTCTTCCGCAAGACGCTGGTTGCAATCGCAACAGAAACAGAATATACAGCAGAAAAGCATATCGAACGATGGCAAAACGCCTACACTGAGAAGCGATATTTCCGGTTCAACGTTAATGAAGGATTAAAGGGAGTAGGTTTGGAGGATTACAACAAGGAACAGGAAATCAAACAAGCTACGGGGTATTATTTAACTGGCGCGGGAGTACGGGTGGCCATAGAGGATTGTGCACATGCACTATCAGTGGAGGAAAGTAGCCACTAATCCATGGGGTGCACACTTGAAAAGAGTGTCTGCTTTGATTGAATTCTATGCCATTTTCCAGAATGACATGGCTCCTAGGAGGTCGAAGAACCTGTTAGTTAAGCAATTTCCTTGGTCCTAACTAAATAATGGGGAGGAGATTAAAGTAGGACGGCACTCTCTCTTCTGTTGTAATCAATGCGATCAGTTTAGCGGCGACATGGTAGAAGCGATGGGTGACAGCTGTGCAGACATATCAATAATATTATTAATAGGATATGCAGAACAACTAGCTCTAATGAGTGATTTTGGTTCTTGAGTGATCACGCGCAAAATGCCTCCTGCATACAGTTTGTCATGACGTCGGCATCGTCTCATCTAATTGTGCAAAGTTTAGTTAACCAGTGGGCGCCTTCATCTTCGGAAACACCGGATTCTGCTTGCGGAAATACCAGGTTGTGATTCATGCGTGGTCGTAAACTTTGTGGACCGGATATAAACTTAGCGACCAGCCTAAAAATTGTAGTTTAGTTAATTTTATTGAAATCAGGTTGTTACCGTTTCTATTCTCAACAAAAAGAATAGCATGATGACAGACGACAGATTGGAGCATGCGAAGATCGGGTCCTGGTTCCTCGGCCCCCGGGCTGAGAACCACGAGCAACTCAAAGCATTCTTGGCTTACATCCTTGAGAAACACAGGGAAGCGAGGTCAAATATATACATATACGATCCAGATTTTATTACTCCCGAGATGCAAAGAACTCAAAGCTACCATGATTCCATCAATCGTCTTTGGAGAATGGTCAAATTTCTGACTAGAAAGCTGGCGAGCCATTCCATCCCATTCTGGTCTCCTAGATACAATGCACACATGAACATGGACACGGCTATGCCTGGCATAATTGGCTGTGAGCAGCTCCCTTGGCACCCGAACTATCCTACGAGTATTAGCACTGAGACGTATAAGATATGGCTGCAATGTTGTACAATCCAAATAACGCGGCACCTGAAGGCAGCCCATTGACGACCCTAATCGAACGGAAGGTTGGACAAGAGCTTTGCCAAATGCTGGGGTATAGGACGGAACGAATCGAACAATGCGATACATCGTGTGCGTGGGGACACATCACATGCGTGAGTGGCATTCTTTGGTCCCGTGGAACTCTTCGCTTTGTGATTTGAATTGACATTGTTATAGGATGGCTCGGTGGCAAACCTGGAAGCTATTTGGGCAGGTTGGTGCTACGTCCTCTTCCAGATGGCAGTGATGTGCAGCTGCTCACTCACGGTCTCAATGTCTGACCTAGTTTCTAGCCCGCAATCTCAAGTTCTACCCTTTGTCCCTGAAGTTAGCGATGGAGACTGGGAACAGATTAGATTTCCTTGGCACAATCGAACCACCATTCACCCTAGAGAACTGCAAGGGAACCAAGAAACTGTTCAAAGAGCTATCAACATGGGAGCTCTTGAACCTTAAGCCGTCGATAACACTCGATATTCCCACTCGTCTCTACAAGGAGTATGGCATCTCGCCATCGTTTCTGGAATCAGCCATAGGCCCATACCTTGTTCAATCGATCGGTATAGATCCCCTGGAAAAAAAGTTCAATATAAAGAATTCTGCAAAGTTCTGCATCAGCATTGGGAGGCACTACTCTTGGCCCAAAGGCGGAGGTAAGTGAACACTGCCACAAGGCCCTTCTCCATCTTATTTTGCAAACTCTAGCACTTATCGGCATTGGATCGGAGAGCTTTGTTAATATCAACGTCGACTTGCACGCTCGCATGAATATCCAAGAGCTTAAGAGGTATCTCGACTCATGTGTACCAGATGCTGAGGATGATCGGACTCCTGTCTTCGGTGTAGTTGCGATTATGGGATCCACTGAACACGGAGCGTGCGACCCACTGAAAGAACTGGTTGGTATTCGCGAAAGCTACGAAGAGAAAGGCCTCTCGTTTCTCATCCATTGTGACGCAGCATGGGGTGGATATTTTACCTCCATGCTCCGTACACCAACTGAAACGTTACATCTGCCATATGTTCCAATCATGGCACTGAAGCCGCATACAGAAGAACAGCTGAGGGCCCTTAAAGATGTTGACAGCATTACTGTAGATCCTCATAAGTAAGTAACGCAGTGAAATCTAATTGAAACGTGGTGTCCTGGATAAGAGTTAAGATGTTACCCAGATCCGGCTACGTGAACTATCCTGCTGGTGGTCTTTGCTACCGTGATGAACGGCTGAAATGTCTCATCACTTGGACTAGTCCTATAGTTTTCCATGCGGGTGATGCGCTCGAGAGTATGGGCGTCTATGGTGTGGAAGGAAGCAAGCCAGGCGCCTCGCCGGTTGCCGCCTGGCTGACTCACAACACTTTGAAACTCAACAGTGAAGGATATGGAAGACTACTTGGTGAAGCTATCTTCACTTGTTCAAAGGTCAGTTACACTCCCAAGAGCGCAGGCAATAATTTAACGTAATAGCAAATAGCTCTACTGCCACTGGGCTACTATGACCCGAGAAGATACAGATCTAATTGTTGTCCCATTTAACATGCTCCCAACAGAACAGAATAATGCTAGTCCAGAAGCTATTGAGAAGGAAAAGACATTGATTGAAAAGAGGATTTTAGGCGTGAGCAATGAAGACTTGATGAGGGACTCTGTAGCGGCGGATCTGTTGAAGGATTTAGGCAGCGATTTGATGATCAACGCCTTTGCTTGCAACTTCAGAGTGGACGGAGAAGCAAATACCGATGTGGTTAGTAATTACGAAAGCTCATTGCTGCGTGATGCCGGAGGGCTGACTCTTCGGAAGGAAGAGGCCAACTATCTCAATAAGCGAATATTTAAACGTCTCTCGGTTTCAAGTATGTACGACGCCGTCGAAGAGAGGCCACTATTCATCACTGAGTCAACTTTTGCACAAGATGTGTATGGAGACTGCCTTCGCAATTACAAGCGCCGTCTTCAGTTGGGCGAGACTGCTGGTGGAGATTTGGTGTCTTTAGTTAACGTGACCATGAGCCCTTGGCCGAGCGATTACCCATTCCTAAGGGATCTGGCTGAGACATTTAAAAGGGTGGCGAACCAAGAAGTCCAGGTAAAGTACCTGTTCCGTGGATGGATCTTGTCGAGAAGGGTTCTGACCAGATATAGCGATGCGTGAAGCGTAACCGGCTCACAAAGGACATCCACGGGTTCATCATGCAAGGGTGTAATAAACTCTTTCTCGTCCATCTTTCTATGTTCAACATGGCCAATCATCGCCGGCAACTCATCGTTACAGCCGAGATACCGGAGAGGATAATGAGTCAATATCGAAACCTTCGCGCTGAGAATCCTGCCAAGTTCTACAGGCTAACAAATGTGAAAGAGGCATATCTTGAAGAGCTTCAGCACGCGAAATCTTTTGAGGCGAGAATGGATGAGGGGACCCAAGAATCTGACACAGCCCCGCTAGCGACGTTCAACGTGAAGAATGTGAACGTTGTTATCGATAAGTCGCTCAAATCCGACCACCTCGAGAAAAACTATCCAAAAATGATGCCATTTTATGTTTACGGCAGTGAGCAGGAATACCACATAGATCATGTGCTCAAGAAATCCCCCAATGCGCAGTTGACTGCTGATTGCGTCACGGTCTCAGTGAAACCCCCATTAGAGACTGAACAACTCGAACGTGGTGTGGTTGCACGACTCCGGAATGTGTTCGAAAGACCTTTGCAGCCGCTGTAAGTTTTATGTGTTTTAAAACTGTACTTTTCATGACTCCCACTAATAGCTAAGGCCAACATACGAGGGTCAGATCGTACGTAACGTGCCGGGGCTGTCGTTCGTGCCACACCGCAAATATGAGGTAGAAATGTTTGACACCTACGCAAACTTTCAGAACCAGGGTGAACCGATTGCGACCGGAAACATCATGTTGGGGTATCGCGTGTACGCCGATTGGTTGGAGATAAACAAAGATCCTACAGAGACAGTCAAGTAGTCACCCACCCTGTATTTGTTGTAGTTCAGAGGAAGATTGTGTGACCTTGAAGATTTGAGCTTTCCCATACATGTACTAGGACCTGAGCTATTGTCATTCTGTACCCTAGTGCGTGGTGCACCCGACCCTCGTCCTATTTATGCGCCCGCTGATTCGTCCATTCTCGATGTTCCGCGGTGTGTACTCCCGCTCGGATGGTGTGCGTGTTTATTGATTTATATAGCTACATTCCATATTATTTTTTAATATAGAAGCCCTTATGTCTATTTTATTAATAATAAGATAACCTGTCAATATTCTACGTGACAAGAGTACAATCTTTATCGCGTCTAACGTATCTCACTACCAAGTCGGCCACACCACCGAGTCGGCCACCATCTACCAATACCAGCCCGCAGCCTAAATATAAGAGCGTTTATCAACCAAATAACTGCATTTCTAAATAAAAACTAATTACTAAGTGGATTAGGACATCTAACCCTAGTATGTCCCCGATTATGACAATTAGAACACTGCGGTGGCACCTGTACCCGCCGTCTAACTGTAGGAAGTGCAGGATCTATAGGAAGTGCAGCTTGAGCCTTATCAATCTTATCCTTATACTGGAATCGCTCTAGGCCTTCCTAAATAGCTATCCCCTCTGTAATAGCTAGCTGTCTAGTAAATAGCTTCTGCTTTTGATCTCTCTATTTATTATTAGTACAGTATTTGTGTATTTCTTCCCGTGCAAGAACAAGCTTATTAAGAGTCAATTTATAATCTTTAATAATCTTGTCTAATTGTTCTTCTAGCAAAGATAAAGAGCTTTGGGTAGAGTGACTTAACCTAACCGTCATAACCTAGCCATAACCTAACCTAACCGACCTAGGTACAACTAGATTAAGGTTAAGAGACCTCTTAACCGCGGTTAACCGTAGGCTAGGGTAGATTAGATTATAGCGGTTAGATTAATAATTATAGATTAATTAGTAATTAATATACTATAATTTTATAATATTTATTATATTTTTTCTAATTGATTTTACTTATAATATTGTTACTGCGATATATTTATTTATTTATTTATTCAATCAAGTTTAACGTCCATATGGAGCCAGTTGGCTATGACAGATAAATGTGTCTGGGCAGTGGTCTAGACCACTGCCCCTAATTTATGCTAGAAGCTCTATAAGCTCCTACTATTCTTTATATATTTGTTCTGGTCCTTTTCCTCGCCCGATCCACCTATCTGCGCCAGAGTATTTGGGCTGTGCCCTCCTTGGTATTTATTACCTGTTGGGTAACTTCTAGATATGTCTAGGCTATCTCTCCTACTATCCTTCTTCCCTACTCTCTGTTTTCTCTACTAGTCCAAGATCTCTTAGATTGTCTCTAGAGATTCTATCTATCTTCCTGGCTGTCTTTTCTGGGAAGTACCCAGTCTTTGTTGTTACAAGGAACGCTATTAGAGCCTTTATAACTCTCTGATTCTTAAAGAGACGGCTTTCTGGAGCTATCTCTTTTTGTCCAGGTGGTTGTACTCCTGCCTTTGTTAGGGCCCTATACAGGGTCTGTTATTGGTGGTACTATTGTCTGTATTTAACTAGTAGATGACCTGCTGTTCCCTGAGAAGCTTGGTAGTTCTGATATCTAGGGAGGTTCTGAGCTCCTATCCGACTAAGATAGGTTAGTACTGCTGTATACCCAATTTTCAGCTGGTAATATCGATGTATAAGCTGTTTGGGGACTACTCCCGCTACCAGATCTAGTTTCCAACTCTTTTATGGCTGATATCGCTGCTGAGCTCTGTCAGACTGTCTCTCTAGGATCTGTATAAACTATTTTTGTCTTTGGGCCTGGTTTGCCTCTGTATATATTCTGTGTAGGTAGACTAGACTCAGGCTTCTATCTGTATCTCTTGAAAGGGGCTTTTTAGTAGTAGTTTAGCTGCTTGATCAGTTTTCTTATTTTCTAGTACTCTCTGATAACCTGGGACCTATTGAATAGTAGTCAGATATCCCTGAATTATTAGTCTTTGGGCTATATTATGAGTCTGAATTACCTATCCTTGTCCTACACCAGTTCTGTTGTCTTATAGCCTAGCTATCGCTGCCCGGGAATCTAATAGAACCCTGATAGGGCCCTTATAGTCCACCTGCTCAGCTATCTCGAGTGCTTTACATACCCCTGCTAGTTCTGCATCAAAGATCTCCTTTCCCTGTCCCAGAGATATCTGCTTGGTTGTCCAGGTGCCTGAGGGCTGTTGCCATGCAATACCTGCCCCTGTTTGTCCATTATCGAGGCGTGACCCATCTGACCATATAGTTAGACCTTTATACAGGGTATTTGCTTGCTGAATAGCCTCTGTCTCCGTAGGCACTAGTATAGTGCCCGGAAATGCTTTTGGGAAGGTCTCTACCGTTTCCTCAAATCCTGCCGATAGATCTGTCTTCAGTATTTCTGCTAACTTAGCAGCTAGATACTGTCCTAGGTTCCATAGCCCTCGTGCCTTAGGGCCTTCAGCCCATATTCGATCGTCTAAGGGCTGTTCCCCGGGCTGCGCATAGCAGTCACCATTGCGGAAGCTAATAGGCAGTATAGCTCGTGTTGGGTGTCCCTCAGGCAGTCCTAGTAGTCTTAGGCCATATTGTCTCTGGCGTTTGTCTAGTAGCACTGCTGCTGGAGAAAGGGCTGCTTCTTTGATAAGTGGTCCAATAGGTGTAGTTCTCAGCATGCCTGTAATTGCGCGTGCCTGTCGATTGACCAGGTATTGGACCCCTTTCAGTCTATCGTTTTGACCCTGCCACCAAAGCTCTGCTCCATATAGTACAACCGCTTGCACTGCAGCTACTTGAATACGTTGGACAAGACCTGGTGATAGCCCTTGGTCTCGGCATAGACTTTGTACCTGTGCCTCCGCCCTGCGGGCTTTGCGCAGACAGGTATAGTAGTGCGCTTTAAGGGTCAAACCCCTATCTAGC
>NW_022475716.1:0-14692 GCF_009193585.1 Aspergillus caelatus
TTCTTTTTCTTTTTCTTTTTCTTTTTTTTTTTTCTTTCTTTCTTTCTTCTTTTCTTTGGTTGTATCCGGGTTGGGTTTATGTCGCTCGGGAGTATCTTTAGCAGATACTAACTTAATATAGCTGTGTTTCTTGGTTGTGGAGGTCAATCCGGTCAATCCAGTCAGTCCGGTCAGTCTGGTCAGTCTAGCCAATCTGGCCAATCTGGCCAATCTGGTAAAACCGGCTCATCGGGATCCAACTCAGGTGGCTCAAATGGCACACCAAGCTCGAACAACCCAAGTGGCTCAAACCCAATGGGGTCCTCAAGTAACATGGGAAGTTCGAGTAACATGGGAAGCCCCTCCGGAAACTCGGGCAGCCTGACCGGTCCTAGCAGTTCTATGGGCAACTCAGGAACTATGGGAAACACAATGGGAAGCCCGTTTGGAAGTTCCGGCAGTCTGACTGGCCCTGGTAGTTCCATGGAAAGTTCAATGGGGAGTCCATCCGGCAGCTCAGGAAGCCCGTATGGAAGCTCGGGCAGTTCGGCTGGCCATACTGGAAGCTCATATGGCAATCCTTATGGAAGCTCGGGTAGTCTCACTGGCTCGGATAGTCCAATTGGGAGCTTGATGGGAAGTCTGTTTGGTAGCTCAAGTGGCATGGGGAGTTCATATGGGAACGAAAACAGTATGAGCGGCCAGGGAAGCTCGATAGAAAGTCCACCGAGTGTGATTGATTCGGGGAGCTCAGATAGCTATGGAAATATGGGAAGCTCGTATGGATATGATGACATGGGAAGCTCAGACAGCTATGGTGGCATGGGGTACTAAATTTTGCAGATTGCCGTGTTATGCGATCCTACTACAGCGCACGACAAGAAATGAAGTTCGACTTTGGTGGACATGATTGTCCTTCATCAGGTGTGATATGTACTGCAGTCTGCAGTGCTAGGATAATCGTCTTGCGTCTTTTTGTCTTATCGATCCCCAGACCCTGGATGATTCCATTATTTCTGTAATGAGTATAGATCTGGGATACCCACTATGAGGTTTAGATCCATCATTTTTGCTAATGTAACTCAGAGAAAGCATCATAAATGAAAGACTACTGCAGATGTTCAGTACTTTGCGCCATGCGGTAGGACAGTACTGGTCTTGCCTTAGTCTCATGGTCAAATTGTTCGATCAAAGCTTACAAGGACTTAAGAAGTGGGATTGATAAAGCTGAGTACTTGGAGAGTAAAAGCCGCCTATACTCTGTATATAAGATGGGATTTGCCTCAAAAGTAGTAGGCATGGACTGTTTACCTGACAAAGGAACGCGTAGGCGCTAGGAACTCGCGGTCAACATGGATCCACTATGAAGAAACACTGGATCAACCCTCATTGCTTTCTATAGCCACCGATCTCTCCTTACAAGAACATTTCCCCCATCACTTTCTACAAGGCCAAACATGTCTCAGGCAAAGAAGGCACTGGATGCCGTCGAAAAGTTAATGACGATGTTGGACTTTGCTGTTAATAATTGGAGGTGTGCAGACCCCATAAAATCCGTCCACCGTAGCAAGAAAGGCTGACAATCAACGTTAGCATTGAAGGTTATCAAAAGACTCTAATTAACAATCTAGTGGGGCTCAAGAATCAAATGCAGGAAGTTCACGACAGTGTTAAATAAGAGGCATCCGCCGATGGGGGAATAGAAAAGTCAGACCCCGATGAGATGAACGAGCTTGTGCGTGGGATGTTTTATGTAAGTCTACTCTCCACCTTGTGCATTGCGTTTAGTATAATCCAATCGATGCCCTTTTTCATGGGAATAGCTGTACGGCGACTTGGCCGTGAGCTTCCAAGCTCTTGCGGATTATGCGGAACCTGAGGGGAGCGAGCCTGTCTTCCAAGCCCTACTTGGCTTTGTGACTGAGGTTGGGGTAAGTCAGGGTCCTATTAACTCTTTACTGGTCTTGGTTGATAATTAACTGTAACAATAGATCATATATATTGCTCAAACCAGCGCTTTTCGTTACAAGGGCGATGGGAGAAGAAACTGGCACAAAAGAGAAGCATAATGAACTTGCGCCGGACCAGGAGGAAATATTCTTTCATGTGGTTTCGTCCGCGGCATGCCATTGCCTGCATGTGTGGATACCGGAGCATGCGAGGGGTGAGGAGGATTGCCGACCTGATACAAAAGCCATAGAACGACAGACAGTGTAGGCTTTTCAGTTACCTTTGGGTGCTGTAGCTGTGCAAGGGTACAATGACGTTACAAATTACTCGGATCAAGTCTCATATGTCACATACCTTATAATATAATTGGATTTCGGGCACTATTCAGATCTAGATGCAAACTGCCAGTATATGCATATCTATGCTCATCATGTGCATATACCACGGGTGTAGGTTATATAAGGCAAGACCAAGCTCTCACACAGTCATTAATTCGATAATTATTAGTCTTTAGTATTTAGTCCACTAAACAGTTCGAAGACAAAATGGTATTTACCCCCATTAGAGAAATAGGGCTCAAACTACCAATCCCGCCACGATATCTAAGGCATGAATATAGAGTGATGGCAAAGCGTGCAGATCATAGTAGAAAATAATGAACAGTCTACAGATTTAGTCTATATTTGTAACGAAGCCCGACAGGAGATATAAAAAGGGCGGATCTAGTTTCCTGCCTTCTTGAATTTGGATCATAATCTATAAGGTGGCTGGCTGAAACGAACCCGAACATCGCCATCTTCCCCCAACATTGATCTATTTGTATGCTATCTAGTTATCACTCTCTCTTTGATCCAGCTAGGAATATGTCTACTGGGACATGTCAGAGTGGTCTTATACACTTATAATTTAGAGCATTAACACACTCTAAACAGTAAACATTTAGAATATATTATAATTTGTCTACTAAACACCTTGTGTATACATACAATGACATCTACCTCTCCAAGAGAATTCTAGTAGGGCTCAAGCTCAAAGCAGTCAGCCCGCAACAACACCTCAGGCATCAACATAGAGTGAGTACCGAGTACTAGTAGCCGAAACTCACGGTAAAAAGCCCACGTGCATATCATAGTACTTAATTCAAGTTGTGATAGGGTATAGATTTAGTTTATAGACTAAAACCATCGGAAAGGGTACCCCGCAACGCCATTGGCCTGACAGGATGTAAGTAATTCAAAGCCCCGAGCGAATGGGAAGGAGACCTTCCAGCACGTTGATCTTGGCCTATCTCGGTATTTTGGAGCATGTTCAATCAGCTGTGACTGTGACTACATTCAGCCAGGTACAGAGAAAAATGTTAACGAACTAGGCATGAACCCTATGTCGGATATTTATTAATTGTCTTTCTTTCCCACATGTACATACCTGAGAAAACAAGTTATATATTTCCTTCCCAATGCTCTCATTACTTTCATAATTCTTATCATCTAGTACTCAATTGTCCACACTCTCTAAAATCCCCATGAAATTATCCATAGTATTGACTGCACTGCCCTGGACGGCAGCAGCAGCAGCAGCAGCAACAGCCCTCCGACCCAAATCCCACATCGTCAACCAGACTACCTGCGGCGGTACAACATACGCATACACTGGTCTGGAAGGTTACGGATTCATCCCTTCCAACGCAACCGACAAGTATGGCGACACAATCGGCGGAATTGGCAGCTCCATAGCCATTGAGCCAGATTCCTGGCGCCGAACAGACAAAAACACCTACTCAGGGATTGTCTACGCTCTACCTGACCGTGGCTGGTACATATAACCTACTCCCCAACATACAAACTCCAATTGAATGAATACCAACGAACACATATATCCAGGAACACAAACGGAACCCTAAACTTCCAACCACGCATCCACAAAATCGCCCTAACACTCACCCTCGCACGCAACGCCTCCGCCCAAACCCCCTCCCCCCCTAACCTGCACCTAAAATACCTCGACACAATCCTCCTCACCGGCCCCGACGACCTCCCCACCACCGGTCTCGACCCCGATGTAACCGGCGCCGCATCCTACCCAGGCTACCCGCCGCTGCCGGCAGCCACCTATGTCGGTGACGGCTTCGGCGGCGAAGGACCCGGCGGGCAGCGTATCTCCCTGGACCCGGAGGGTCTAGCCATTGACAACGACGGTGGGTTCTGGGTGTCGGATGAGTACGGGCCGTACGTGTACAAATTCAGTAAAGAGGGGAAGATGATCCTGGCGATTCAGCCGCCGGAAGCGATCCTACCCCGTCGGAATGGGACATTGAGTTTCAGCGCGGCTAGTCCGCCGGTGTATAACCCCGAGCTGGAGATTAACCCGGAGGATCCGCAGTCCGGACGGAACAATAACCAGGGGTTGGAGGCGTTGACTATATCCCCTGACGGAAAGACGTTGTACACTATGATGCAGTCTGCGTTGAACCAGGAGGGCGGGCCGAAGAAGAAGAATCGGCAGCCAGCCCGTCTTCTGGAGTATGATATTTCTTCTTCTTCTTCTTCTTCTTCTTCTGGGAAGCCGGTATACAAGCATGAGTATGTTGTGCTGTTGCCGAAGTATGAGGATTATACGAAGAATGAATCGGTGGTGGCGTCGCAGTCCGAGGTGCATATGCTTCCTACTGGGGACTTTTTGGTTCTTTCGCGGGATTCTGGGTTCGGGCATGGACAGGATGAGACGAGGTCTGTGTATCGACATGCGGATGTGGTTTCGATTGGCAATTCGACGACGGATTTGAAGGGCACGTATGATAGTGTTGGGGCCAGTGTTGCTTCGTCCAAGGGGGTGTTGAAGGATGACATTACCCCGGTGGAGTACTGCTCATTCCTGGATTATAATGTTGAGTCCGAGCTGGCCAAGTTCGGGCTTCATAATGGTGGACCGCAGGATGCGTTGCTGTTGAATGAGAAGTGGGAGAGCTTTGCGCTTGTTCCTGTTGAGCCGGAACAGCACAAGCGTGGCTCGTCCAAGACAGAGTATTTCTTGTTCAGCTTCAGTGATAATGATTTTATGACGCAGGATGGTGAGTCTTTCCTTCCTGGTGTGAATGTGTCTGTGAAGACGTTGGCTGACCAGATGATATTTTACTTACCAATAGGGCACATGAACTTTGGGCGTTACAAGTACGCCGATGAATCGGGTTACAACATTGATAACCAGGTTCTGGTCTTCAAGGTGGAATTCTAAGGATTTTAATATGTGTGTATATATTCCTTGATAGATTGGTAGATCGATTTTGTTGTTCATGATTATGTCCATTAAAGCATTGAAGCAATGAATTAACAATATGTAATAACCGACATGCTGTCGGTGTTCTGATTGATGCCTGCACCATATACAAGTACAAGCGAAAGAGTAAGAGTGGAAAGAGATGGGTTGGCCAAAAACGCCCCGTTCCATAAATGCAATCTTGATGTGCGCAGTTCACAGGAATTTCATAGCATAGTAAATTAGAAAGTCAACTGACATGTGATAAAGGAGACAACTCGGCCTCCGAACTGAACGAGAACATAATGGCAACCAGATGGATCGACTAAATGGTGTAGAGATCCCTAGTCAAAGTGCGTTATCTGCGTCAAACGTTTCATAACCTATGACAGAATATTTGCATGCCAGGTGTGAAAAGTAGTCACTAGTTGGCAATGTTAATCGCGCGTAGAATGTCGTCTAGGGACCATCCTGGGCCACCAGGAACGATTTCAGCCCATACTTCCTCGGGGACCGCGCTCTCACGAGGAATCAAACTCCAATTAGGGCTGGGTTCGGGCTTGATCCATTTGAAATCTTCAACCTGGCTCCAGTGGTCTTCACTGTCCGGGTGGTCATGGTCCAAAGCCTGCAAGGGCATGTGTTAGCGGGGTTGCAGTGAAAGGCAGAATTACTAGTCACATACGTATACTCTTGGTATCTGGGCAAATCGAATATTGGTGCAGTCCTCAATAATCGGGTTGCTGGATGCGCTCAGGTACACATCCACGTTAGAACAGTTGTGCATGCGGAATTGGCGGCAGGTCACTACGATGGTAGTGTTTTCCACATCGGTGATGTGGGCTGGACCGTTAATCTGTCCGCAAACTAGCAGGCTCTCTTTGACGCCCTTGATCGTTAGACTGGCGTAGGGCTTGCCGTTGGCAGTGGGGATGGACATGTCCACGACGCAATGGCGTAAGGACGTGATAGAGGCAGGCACTGTAGCCGTCGAACCGGAGGATGGAAGCATGATATGGAGCCCAACATGGTTGTTCACGGACACAGATGACACAGCAGTGGCCGCAAAGGCCTTACCCTTCTCGTTCCTCGACTTGTCTTCACCGTCGTCCACATCAATGGTCGGGAGAGCTGGGAAAGAAGTCGGGGCAATTTCTGCTCTTGGTTGCAGGATACGATCCGGCTCATTCAACGGCGTAGAGGGATAATTGGGGGTCTGAGCGGCGGATGAATCCACTGAGGATGTTCCCGGCGAGAGGTATCCAGGCATACTCCGACCATGATAAACTATGTTGGCCGCATCAGACAAGGAAATTGCCGAAGCATTTTTCTTAGTCTTGAAGCTGAACTTAGGGCGCGGCTCGACCGTCGCCCGAGTCTCAACTAGCTTATCCTGGAGGGCCTTGATAGCCTAGATGATGGATCAATACAAGACACGCGTCAAGGCGATATTATTCAACCTACTTCCGCATATATGCGCTGATCATATGTGGGGATATAGCTCGCTGCGTCCTTGACTTCGTTGGACAATCGGGCAATGCCAGCTAGGCAGTGGTCGGTCGCATCCGTCCGTTCTCCTCCCACAAGAGAGGTATCCGCGAGACGGTCCATCTGTTCTTGCAGAGCTATAGGAAGCACGGGTGTCAGATGATCTCCGACTGTGCACATAGGATCACAGTCCATCAACTAGGTCATACCAGTGATCTCATGTTGAAAGTAACGGAAAAAGCGCTCTTTCAAAGGGATCTCAGATTTGAGAATGGTCTGATTCTCGGCCTGAGAGGGCCGACGGGCATCGCGAATCTCGGACTGAGACATGACGATAAGTGTCGTGTAGGGGACAATGAAATGAAAGGGGAAGAGGGAGGTTGTTGTTCAGACTCGAACTACTCTAGAGTTCCCGAGACGGTCCGCGTAAGAATGAACGGATTGATGACGTCGTCTTGAAGGCATATATATACCAAAGCCGGTTTGACTTGCGTCGACACGGCAAAGGCCTTGAACCCCTTACTGTAGGCGTTGCTTGGGATGGAAAGTAATCTGCACCGAATTTTCTAAAAGTCAATGCGAATATTAGCTCATTCCAGCTGCACGCAATCTCAGGTACTGGACTTTGACAAGCTGCAGAAGCTCCGACGGTCGATCACCCGCACGATCCACCAGAGGGACAGAGGGAACTGAACGAAGCTGACTTTTGGCACGGCAGAGTCACTGATGGTCTCCAATAGCAAAGGACATACCTCTAGTAACCTCTTGTAACTGACTGATTTGCTCTTTTCGTCTCTGATGTTTTCAAAGTGACGATCGATCATCATGGAACCCCCTCGGGACTCGGGACCTCGATTATTCCGGGGAAGCTCCCCCGCACTAGTCCGGTCTTGGTAATGACGGGCATGATCCAGATGAACGTCCTCAGGCATCGACTTTTACCGTTCTCGAATCAAACTACTGCTAGTCCGTGTAGTCCACATACGAGAGTACAATGAAGGAATGTGTGCTGAATGCAGAAATATTATATTTATTATTGATTTATACTCGATCCTCTATGATCTTATGCCCAAGAATTAATGTGGAATCAGCCTTGGTATCTTCTTCGATCATCATGTTGATGGTAGCTCAGCTAGCTTGCTGGTTATGGATATGTACCCATCCAACTCAGAGCTTTGTTGTTTGGAGAGCAGTGAAGCTCGCCGGAATTGCGCATCAGCCGTGGGCCGTTCAAGGATCAGCCGGTCAAAATCAGAGCGCAAATCATAATCTTTAGATGTCTGGGCCCCCTCGTGCAATCGCACCGTCCGGAGCATCAATTTCCCATTGTCCATCCAGAAAAGCTGTACCTCGTCGTCCTGTGGGAAGGCCAAGCTCAAGTAACCGGGTCGGAAAACTGACGAACTGATCTTATGTGAGGCTTTCTTCATCCGAGACACACGCGTAGACCCATTAGTATTGGAATCGAACAGGTATATCTGGTTCATGCCGTTCGCAATTGCAAACTGCGACCCCGAGGCGGATTGGGCTGCGTGCGTGATGCGGGTGCTATTTGGGTCTTTCAGCATGTCTTTATCGGTGACGGAGGATGATTTCGGGAATTCCTTTTCGAAGTAGGCGGGTAAGAGAACTGCATGGTGAACATTATCGTAAAACACACAGGTGAGGTCTTTGTTATTAGTCGTTCGCTTGTATTGTTAGTCACTCGTGCAAAGGAAAAAGGGAGAATCTCGAGAGACATACGTGAGAAAGCCTAAACGACTGTGATTTACCAGGGACAGTATCCCACCGTTTGAGGGACAAGTCCCACACATCAACATAGGCATTGTAGTCGGTAAGGTGCGTCGCAATGACAAAATATTTCCCGTCCACTGAGAACTGTAGCTTTCTTTCAATGATCGCTTCTTGCCCAGGAGTACCGTCGTTTCCTAGGGGCGATGCTATGTGCGTTGGCGCCGGATTCATCTCATACAGAGACGCGCTGGGGTCTCCGGTATCCCCAAATGAGACTCTTACAATGCCGCCCGCAATAATTTCGTAAACTCGAACTTCGTTTTTGAGGGTAAATGCAATGTATCGATCGTCGCGAGACATAACCATATGGATCGGAGGTAGGGATGGGTTGTGTATCTCGATCGGCAAATGAGCTTCGGCACTGAGGCCAAACCCCTTGAATACCAGAAGCTCGTAATGCTGTTTGTGTTGTCAGTTCTGGCCAAATTGCTTCAAGGTAGATGAGCGAAGGTCCATATTACCTCTCCAACAGCAGCTATTACCGCGCAGCGCTGGTCTCCGGCGGCAACGTATTGCACGCCGGAAACATCATATCGGTGACTTCTTGGCTTCTGCGCTCCGGCACTGGGTGTCTCAAACCTGGCCACCCAATTACTTCCAACACCCCAAAGAAGAAGGCTTCGGCCTGACGCGGAAAAGCAGAATCTGGGCTCACGAGGTAAATGGTTCTTCTTCACTGATACCCGTCGAAACAGGGAAGAACCGGTGGAAAAGGGTAGAGAGACATTTTTCAGTTCTCGCGGGAATGACCTTGTGCTGGATTTCTCATATAAATTATCGGTTTTAGCACGCGCTAAAAATGAGTTCTGTGGGTCCGAGGGTGTAGTAGGAGAATATTTGTTATTCATCGCACTGAATACTGGCTTGAAAGTCGCAGGCGAGATTGGACTCCATGTCCCGTCGCCTGAGTCTATACGCACGGATGAATGGCTAGTGGAGTGACTAAGGGAGCTCGAGGAGGTCGTGTTTTGAGACATGGATTCAGGAAAGGAGTAGCTTCTGATACTGCCCGATTCGAAGCCAATGCGTGTTTGGGAAAGCCTGGCAGGTTCCACCATCCGTGCATGTTGTATTTTCGTGTTTGTTGGACACAAAGGGCAGTAAATATTCAGTGTGAGGGTTTGAGCGTTGGCTCGTAATTGCTATGGAAGTGTTGAACCTCTACCGTTATTATGATGGAACGATTGAGTGATGGCGTTATGAGGGGATTCGCATACCTCGCAAGCATTTTTATCCATCCGCTCTTCCAATAATGATCTGGGGACCGAATGCGCAGCAGGGCAATCCACATTGTAAAGTACTTCATCTTGACGATTTGGTTGATTCGCTTCTTGGAGGGGTGAAAGCTGCAACCACTCTGTGAGATTCTGTTGATAGTGGTGCGAGGTAGCCTCTAGCTCTCCGTTGCAACCCCACAGTTGGACTCTACGGTTGATAAGCCATCTCACCAGATGACTCAGGGATGTTTCGCAGATTTCCCTAATACGAGATAGCTGAGCCCAAGTATCCCGGATTCGTCGTGTTTGGAGGGGTGGATGAGCTTCGGCATTCTGGCTTAGCACAACTGTCGCAAGTATTTGTAGCGGGGGTGCCGTGAATTCATCATTGAACGCTGCTAAAACTGTCTTCGCCAGTTTCAGTTTGTTCTCTCGCGCGTGATCAAAGATATCGTCCACGTCCAGTGCCGCAACTAGGCTATGCCCTTGTTCTTGGGACAACCGGCGGCGATCTATATGAGACTGTACCATTGTCGCCTCGGCGGCCCATAGCATGTCAAACAAAGATAAAAAGGGAGTCATCTGATCGGTGTTTTTCTTCAGAAGTCCCGTCAAAAGGTCTGTCAGAGTCTCTGTATTCCCCAGTAATGAGTTCTATCATGCGTAAGCCGAACTTGTTCCCGGGAGGGCTTACAGAGATGCGTGTTAGAACTTACAGGTTCCATGGCAGTGAATTTAGGATTACTTCCGTGCGACGCAGGGGAAAACATATGACTTTTAGAGGACGAATCCGAGGATTCTATACTATCGATGACGTTGGGCAGCAAATTGCTGACCATAAACCTCTCTGCGCCAGGCAGCTCCGAGTCTTGCCAGGCTTTCCTGATCGCACGTTCCAGATTGAATTTCATCTCATGGGGAATGCTTTGACCTCGCAACAGAAGCAGTCGCGCACCGGCGAGTAACGTGAGGGCGAGAAAGTGTCTATATTTGACCAGCTCGGGGGTGGTTGCTTTGCTGTACGGGAACAACTTCGGCTTCACCTGCACTAGGTACATGAGGGTCGAGAAAATCACTTCAGAGGGGAGGAGGTATGAAGTGGAGGAGGGGTGGCCATCATCGAAATTCGTCAACCCCTGTAGATAGGTTCTCTGCAAGTCAAAAATAGCTTTGATCCAGAACACAGCGTGCATTAGATGCTCGACTTTCGCGACATCGGAAGCATCCTCCGCTTGAAAGATGGCGACATCCGTAGCATGTTCGCCGATAATTTCCCTCACGATATTGGTTATGTCACGACGCCGTAACTGTTCCCACACTGCTGCCACGAGTGGATGTGACATGGGGAAACCGGGGGCAAATCCGCCACCAGCATACGAGCGATTCAAATATTAATTATTTATCTGTCGCGAAGCTGTTGATAGTTTGATTCGGAGCAGAATGTCAGATTGCGACGGAAAGCTGCGACCGCGTTGTGAGATAGGGGTTGAAAAGATGGCATTTTCCGTGACGGATGACAGGTCCGAAAACATGGTGGAATTTGGATGAAAGGGGAGAAAAGGTGCTGCAAGGCTATCTCAGCTGACGCGAGGCTGCGTGTCTCGTCTTACAAGGACAAACGTTGTCCCTGTCATCTTTTCCCCCTCCTCCCCAACCCGGTTGAATTGTCCAATCACACTGCATTAAATCCTCCTGCAAGGACCTTCGCACATTGATCGGCCACCGGAGATCTTTTTGTGTGGGCGGAAAATCTTTTGGGGAGAAGAGACGAGACGTTTTCTCTTTTCGGCTCACACCAGAATGACTTGTCACAAATCAACTTCCAACAATGCGGGTGGTTTGTTGTTTGTTTCTCTTGAAACGTGACACTTTGCCCAACAGGGGGTCACATGAGTTACCAACACAATGAATGACTTTGTGAAACCCTACAGAAGGAATTTGGAATTTACAATCAATTCCATTAGATTGTTTCAAAAAGCATACAATGCATTAAAAACATAGTGGATGTTTCAGAAGTGTCTTACTCTCTTGCACTGTACTATAGAACTGTACTATATAACTTTAAAAAAAAACCCCTGTCCAAAACCCTCCGAGATGTAAATACTACAGACGACCTCAATTCAGAGTTAATAAAATTCGATTCTCATTCTCCATGCGGTCATCTCGGAAACCCCTTGCTTAAATACATCCAGATGAGACTCTGATCCTCATAGCTTTTGGAACCGAAGTGAACGCCTACATTCCTCAAGAAACTTTCTTACGGAAGACCACACGTGGGTTGCCGTAACTCAATCAAGAATGCACTAGCCACTTAGATGTGTCAGATGAGGTTGATGGATGCGAAGTCGCTTGATCATACTTACTCCAGAGCTTAGAGCTGGACAGAACGATAGAGTTTCGTATCGGCTCACGCGAGCTTTGTTCTACCGAAACCAACAGATGAAACGAGCATGTAGTATATACCATTCAGGAGAAAAGGAAGGTGGAGCTGTCTACTACCAATTATTGAACATTGTAACCAGAGCTCTATTAGAAAGTAGACAAGAGCAGTAGAGCAGACAGAATCCCCTGGAATCCCGTCACAGTGTCACAAGAATACCCGAGTAGCATAGCATATACGGCATGTTGAGGTTGTAGATAAAGTCTTACCAACGGCAACAGTGTGCTCTTATACTTGGGTTTACTTACTTGAACACAGTCCCATTTTAGTTAAGCCGAGGCATTCTGCTGGCCGTCATTCAGTGAATGTACAAGGTGTACAGTGAAGTTCAACTTGGCTTCAGATGACCCAGCTCCCCGACTAAAAATAGCCGGGTATGACCGGCGAATTCACTTTCTGAACCATGGTCTATAATAGAAGACCCGGAAGTAACGAATCTTTTTGTTATACAACTCTCTTAGACTTGTCATCTATCGTCATATTTAAGCAACCTTATCGCCAGAGAGATAGTCCCTGGTATCACACTCATTTCGACTATCCAAATGGGCGAAACAATGTTCGCACACAGTAGGAGTTTCTCATGCTACATCATGGCCATGGCCATGACCATCTTGATGCTGCCTTATCTGGCAGATGCTCAAACCTTCACTTCGTGCAACCCTACAAAGGCTAGTGAGTGACATTTAGTATGGCAGTCCTAGATCGACGATCTAACTTTGACAGACTGCCCCAAAGATCCTGCCTTTGGAACCTCAGCTACATTTGATCTTACCAAGTCTCTCCCGAATAGATGGAAGTCTGTTGGAACTGTCACCCAGGATAAGGATGGCGTGGCCTTGACGGTTGCAAAGAAGCTGGACGGCCCTGTGCTCCAGTCCGACTTCTATATCATGTTTGGTCGTGTTGAATTCACTATCAAAGCTGCACCGGGTCCTGGGATAGTCAGCAGTGCAGTCCTTCAATCAGACTGTCTGGATGAGATAGACTGGGAGTGGCTTGGAGGGGACAACGCCCAGGTTCAGACGAACTACTTTGGAAAAGGCGACACCACCACCTATGACCGTGGTGCCTTTCACCCCGATCCCGGGAACCATAATACGTTCAAGACTTATACTATCGATTGGGATAGTAACCGGATTCTCTGGCAGATTGACGGTAATACAGTTCGTACATTAGAGGAAAAGAACGCCAACGGACAGTATCCGCAGACGCCCTGTTTCATCAAGGTTGGCCCTTGGGCTGCTGGGGATCCTTCTAATTCCCCAGGAACAATTGGTACGACCTATGGATTCTTAGCCTTACTTTATGCACTACTAACTAAGCTTAATCGCTAGAATGGGCTGGCGGCCAAGTTGACTATTCGAAAGGACCTTATACCATGTACGTGAAATCTATCAAGGTCACAGACTACTCCTCTGGCTCTGCGTACGAGTATACGGATAAGTCCGGTTCATGGAAGTCTATCAAGGCAATTGATGGAAGTGTCAAGGGCGACAGCTCGGGGGCTGTGACAACATACTCTTCTACAGGTTAGCCTACCATTCGTCACTTTCATTTAGCCATTTCGCACTTGCTATCCTAAAAGATGACCTTCTACCCCTGTATACTCGGGTGACTCTCCCTGAAGACTCAAACTGACCTTCCAATCCTTCCAAGTTCTTTCCGCAGCCACTCTACCAACTATTTCCAAAGTCTACGCCACAGCCTCAATAACATCCTCAGTCCCCGACACCTTACCTACGACCACCTCCATCCACAAGGATAACAGCACATCAAACCCTACATCCAAACCCGTGACAGGAACCACGTCACCGTCCTCATCTTCATCGAACCAACCACCGCTAGCCACCGGCGCAGCAAGCAAGAGCTCGCTAAACAAATACCTAACAATTCTGCTACTACTGGCAGCCCCGTTGGCAATCTGAGCTCAGCGTAGTAACTCCATTAGTCCAACGTCTCGGAAAACCCGAAGTCAGAACTCAATTCGCTTCCTTATCCACCCACAAACCTACTTGAGCCTTACTAGACGAATGTTGCGCATTCAGTACTATTCTTCTCTCGAAATCCCTTTCACACATGTCACCCCATTCAAGAACCCCTCCATTGTACCTGTACACAGTGCACACAGCAAATGTAACCAAAGAATACACAATGTAAGACATACCAAAGACAACCCGACCCATAATCCATCTCCCATAAACCCAGAACCCAATTTCTATTACTCTGTAGTCCATTGCTTAACCACGGTACCACCAGAGACCATCCTGCATATTGAAGATCGTAATTATACATGCGTGGCAAAAGTGGCATCGATTGGTAGAAGGAGAATTTGGCCCCCAGGTCAAGCAAGTAGCCGACGGTTGGACCTCCTGCGCGTGTGGAGATTTAGGCTAAAATGTGGAGGTGGATTCGTAAGGATCTTGTTGTCTTAGCGTGGTTTTTGGGATAGGAACTGGTACTGACTTGTACGGATTGGGAAGGTGGTTAATCTAGCTTGGGAATTGGATCTGTTTTCTTGGGGTTTATCTTTGGGAGGTAGGTTTTATTTTCTAGCGTTGGATGTCTATGGGGT
>NW_022475717.1:0-14573 GCF_009193585.1 Aspergillus caelatus
ATATTAATAGATATCGATTGCCTAGGGAAAAGTTGGAAAGAGATAATTAAACGAATAATAGGCTAATTCCAAACATAGCCCAAAGATTAATAGAGAAAAAAAAAAAAAGGCAAAAGAAAGAAATAAAAAAGAAGAGAAGAATAGGATATAAAAAAAAAACCTTCCTTTTTCTTCTCACAGATAGATTCGGTCATGGGCTATACAGTTCTCCCGGCCCCTAAACACCTCTAGTTCATACTCATTGCTACCCATCTCGCGATCTTGATCTGGCCCGGTGAAAGTTTATCTGGCAGATAGGTTCTTTTTGAGATGCAGGAACTTAATCAAATATATGAGTACTCTAAGCTATCCAAAACTGGCATCAAAAAAAGCAAAAGAGATAAAATTAGTCTATTAGTACTTCTTATACAACTGTCAATAATATACGGTTTTCCTCTCTCTCTTATCTTAACTAGTTGACAGACTGTCTGGCCTGTATAGTGGTCCTTGTTATACTTTACCAGCAAGTTGGATATGCTTTGGCCCGCTATCAGAATCTTAGATGAACCACCTCACTGGGGACCTGTTGAGGAGGAAGCGTAATATTGGTAAGATATCAAAACTAGGGACAGATAACATATTGTAAAGGGCATTTTAAATTGATATTTGTATTGTATACTCTGTAAAACAGTTGACTATACTTGCTAAAGGTCCTCAATTTAAAGCACCGGCCCAATTACGTATCTTAATAATGTATTTAAATCCGAGCAGTTTGTCATATAGGGACCGACAGGTAAAAACCAGTTGATATAACTGGAAGTTTGATAATCTCTGTTGGTATTTAGTCGAGGGCTTTATTTTTTTTTATTGTCTGCCGAGCTTTTGTTTTGTTGAACGCTTTAAAGTGATAGTAAACTATATCTATATAGCCTGGTGTTTTTATTAAGGCGATTAGGTAGGGAGGGGGGGGGTTGATACTTGGTAAGGTTCTCGTCGCCAAAATTGGACCGACCGGAATTATGTGGGAAGGAACCAAAATCCATATAGATCTAAACAGTGATATAGAGAACAATCATTATATAGACAATAGTGAAGACGATTGCGCTATAGAATAGTTATATGAGAGTCCTCTTAGTAATGGTCGTAGGCTCACACAATAAAGACAATAATATTACCTAAGACAGAGAGATTTTAATCTATATCTTCTAGAAGCCCTCAGCTCATTCTTTTCTATTTATATAGAAATATAGAAATATATATAACATTAAAAAGTAATTATATTTTCAGTCTGACTATGTAGCATTTATTCCTTCCAAAATTTCTCAAGGAAATGTCAATTAGAAAGCAGCTTTCAATACTATACTCCTAGAAGTTATATACCAAAATTGCTCTTATAAAAGCTTACCGATACCGAAGAATATTTACAATTCCTTTACTTATACTATAGGCGCACCCGGGCCAATCTTCCTTATAACTACTTGTTTAAATTACTCGTTTGATTCCGAGAAAAATAGGATAAAAGGCTATAAAAACTAATCAGGATATAAACAGATTGAAAATATATATTAACCCAAGTAAGATTACTCAAATAGCCATAGTATCTTAAGCCTCGGAAGGCTCAAAGTCGAATCTTTATATACAGAATATGATTTACTTTTCTTTAGTACAAAAACTTTACAAACTATATATATAATACTTAACTGAGTACAGCTACTTGCAAAAACCACATAAATATTTTATACTCCGAGAATTTCGGAAGCCCCAAGCACACTAATCCTATTTAGTAAGTTTTTCCGATAGACACTGTCACGAACTTCCCTACTAAAAAATAATAACACAGTTAACAACAATTACCCCAAGTCTTTCTCACATGACTATCCGCGGCTGAACAGACTGTGCCAGGAACTACGATACAAGTTTAGAAAAGCATTCAACAACATCTCAAAAATACTGGGGTAAGCTGATCAAAGTAAGAAAGATAGGTTACGAGATACCCCGTAGAACAATAGCACTTTAGTGCGGTACTGGACAACACAGAAGTATATCAGAGATTTCAAAGCCGTGCGCCACGAGGGCCGCAGTTTCAATAGTTAGGAATTGTCTATATTTATCATATACTCTGATACAAGAACGGTCCTTTCTAGAAATATTTTGACAGTCTTATTGAAACAAAAATCATTAATCGAATAGTTCCTATAATAGATTATTGTTTGGGTGTCGAAGTGGGGTATAGATAGGAATTTATAAAGATCTCGGCACAATAGCTAGCTGTTTTGTATTATTTTGAATCGAGACTTGATCGTCGTTATAAAGGAATACCACTGGCAGATACAGATACAACTAGACAGTTCTATACACAGAACCGTAGCGAATACCCTCTTTTTTTGTACTAACTATTTGCGCTCCGGATCGCCCCAAGAATCTTATACTAAGATACACCAGATTGTATAAGACCAACAATACAAGCTACCATTACTTGATCTTTATTTTGTATTGAGTCCACCAGTTCATTAAGAAATTCATAGTAATAATCCGCATATTCAGCAGTGGCGGCAGGGCTTCGAGGATCTGCAGTTGGATCTACCTGATTATTGTCATTGGCATTAATTTTGTTGAATAGATTACTATTACTGCGAAGTTTTTTTCAGTTAAGCTATAAATCTATAGATATATTGAAATAAAAGTTCGGATAGGATCTATTTACTTTCCTAAGCTATAGTGGTTCTCTTGGACTATTATTACTCAAAGAGTTATTACTTTTTCTGCGACTTGGAAATATTATTTAGTATCTCAGTCGCCGTAAGATTTGGTAAAATGTGACACAAAGTATATAGGGGAGCTATCAGTGGACATATTATAATATTTAATTCTAGCATTCTCTCCTTCGGAGCGAACCTTGGGCACTCTCCAAAATAGTTCTCAGTCGGAACAACAAATATATAACCTGAGAATTATTTTCTTTTTAGAAGTTAAAAATTTGATAGTGTACATATACTGTTACACCCTTAGTTATTTCTGTCTTGTTTTTTTTCTTTCGGCTGATTAATATTGCCCCAATCGAAGCTACTCCAAGAGTTGCCGTTGAGAACTAGTAATCCGAGAGTCATATATATCCAATAAATATAAACATTGACAAAATAACAAGATACTTAGGTCTATAGGAACTGTTATAAACTTAATTTATATATCACTTTCTCAATACACCTAATTTAATACGATACAGTGACTAATTCATACAAGTATTCTAAAAAATACTTTTCTATCTTTCAGGCCCCGATATGTGACCTCCTATTTTTAACTCTAAAGGGGTTAACGTTCTATGGATAGGAAGACAAGTAATAAAATAATAACATAATAATTCAGTTGGGCGGCTCTCATCCATAGGGCTAAACGCAGACATTTATATCAAGTAGCAATAAATATAGTTCAATATATTAATATACATCATTCTTTGTTCTTCACTATTAACAAAATAACCTACGTACGTAACACAAATCATAATAGAAGCAAAACAGGATAAAGAAACCCACTCGCAGGTTAGACAATTCCCTAGGATCATTGAGATATAGCGCATTGGGCTAATATATTACTAGACTCTCTCCGAGAATAAGAAACACCGCCTCCGCCTTTATAATAGGCTGCCTCATGGAAGACTACTCAGACGGCAGTCTAGAGTATATTTCTGATAAGGCAGCCCAAGTCAGCTACTGACAAGTAAAAGAAACGGGGGTACTTTGATTCGGGTGATTTGGCTCTCTCTACAGCCGATAGAGTAACTGATAAAGGTGCAATTCAAACTGGCACAACCCATCCTATATATGATAGCATTTCTTATCCTTATACCCCGGTTCCTAACACCAGTAATGCCAACAGAGATACAAACAAGAGCTTTAGTGGCAAGAAATCCCAAATTCCGGAAATAATAGATAGTCCTCTGCACCAACCAATCGACAATACAAATAGGATGCAGAAACCAGAAGAAACAGTTTAGAATAGATACTTTTTTAACATTTATTTCTGTTTAAGTTCAATTCAGAAGAACCTTATATAATACTTATATCAGGTTTAGTAGAAAGAGATCACAAGCTTAGTTACAGCAATTTAGTGGGGTATACCACTATTGTCGTTTCTGCTAGGGTATTACTTTTACCCAGATATAACCATATCGAGCTTACTATCAAATAGAAATATTTTCTACTAGGACAGTAATACAAAGACATTCAATATAAAAAATCAATGCCACCCACCAGACCATTCTCAGGGTTTCTACCACGCGTGGAACTACTCGAGCAGCAGTACTATCCCCCCCACTATAATCTTCATACTATCTCCCAAAAGGCTGATACAAGTAAGGAATACACCCACTCTTCACACTTATACTGTTCATGATCAAAACTTTCCGAGGACCAGTTTCGGGAAACCCGCATACTAAATTATAGCTTGCGGTAGCTGCTTCCTGAGATAGCGTATAAGTAACGTTAAGCACTATTGTTGCTGCTCTAAGAACTATTAAGTCTAGTATCATAACTGTCGCTAGCTGAACTCTCGTATATAGGCTCATAGCATTGCTGTACTCATTGAATAGTGTTGGGGAGCGGCGCATAATTGTCATTGTAGTCTTTGCTTTGTGTGATAACAAGCCGTTTAATTCCTTGGCTCTGTTCTTTGATATTTATCAGATAATGTGAATCAGTAAGAAAGCCTAGGATTCGTACCAATTTGCCAATATGGCTGCATTGTCGGAACTAGAAGAATATAGCCAAATATTAGGAAATATCTGGAAAGTTACGTTATCCGGGGGGGGAACAAAATGCCGAGAGGAATATGGCTTAAGTTTCTTTTTATTTTTCTTTTAGAAAACAAGGAATGGGATCGTTATGACGTCAGCAAACCTGACAGCAGATAAGAGGCAGACAAGAAGACGATAGAATATTTCAAAAGAATCTTAGTACGACGGATATATTATTCTCTGACTCTATTCGTAATCTGTGCTTTCTTCCATTGTCATGTTTCTTTTTTGGATATATATGACTCTGGTCCACCTCCTAACCCTATAATTGAGATATATAATTATGCTCCAGTCTCGTTTATATTAACGTGAGATATTCTCTCCAAAGGGGTAATAGGATATTAGCGTAAAGGGACATTGGATATTTTAACCTTGTGCTGGTGCTATAAATATCAAAGAAGAAACCTGGAAGGATTTATAAGACAAATATTATCTATATTATAATAGTACAGTTTGCTTTCTTTGTTCTAACTGACCCTAGTTTTTGTGTCTTTGTTTGCTGCATGCATACTTAGCATTTATTATTTGGAAATTAGTAAACATGAATAATACAGCAGAAATAGAAACAGAAAGAGAGTCAGTCTCTTATAAAGAGAATATAAAACTGGTCTTATGTGATCGCAGCTACACTGAGGTAACGGTACTACAGAGCTACGTGAGGGAGCCTTTCACTTTAGCTACGGCCCTAGTGACTGCACCACGGGCTTAACCCTACGGTGCTTAACTACCCTGTGTATATAAAGGACGTAGCGACCCCTACCTTTAGTAGGAGATCGGCAACTCTCTATCTCTTATAGTATACCGCTACTTGCAATCTTATCTGGTAGTATATCCGAACTCGGAGACAGAGTTTTCTCTGCCCAGTATAGCCTCACGACACTCGGTTAGATTCCGTAGGTCGCAGTGAGACATAATAGATCTCAAGGAGCTAAGTAGCCTCGCTGGTCGAGCTATCTATAAAGAGTAGTATATAACTGAGAAAGGGAGACCCCGTCGATTGAACAATCCGACAAAAAATAACAGAATTCGCTACACCTGAGAGCCCTAAGGAAATGGCCGAGTAACAACAACAATTCTTGTAACAGCTGAACCTTCCACAGCTACTCGAGCAAACGAAAGGAGCTATCAGCAACAAGATAGCCCTGGCAGTCTTCGAAACATTGTGAATATCGGTAGAAGAGTAAATAAAATCCGTAGAACAATAAGCACAAGTCGCAGAAGCTGCAGTACAGCAGGCGGCGATACTCGCTACTTGACAGGCAGCAGAAAAAACAGCTTAACGGATTGTAAATGAACTCGCACAACGTACGGTAGCATAGGCTATACTACCTATAGCCCTATAAACTCCTCTATTGATAAATATCCCTGGTAGTACCACTCTAACTATAATAATAGGAGGGACTATATTGACAGATAAAGCAGCAGCAGCGAGAAGCAAGTATTCCTACCGGAAAATCTTCGACCTCGAATAGATCTCTAAGTATAACAGTTATTTCGAGAACAACACCACGGACAAATAGCTACAATAAGTGAATCAATACTTTGAGAATAAACAAATCCTTGCGCAGAAAGAAGCTACTGAGATAGAGAAAGTAATTGTTACTAAATAGAAATTTACCGGAGCTGCACAAGAATACTAGAAAGTAAAGGAGCAGTGTATTATAGCAGAAGACAACAATCCTATTATCACCCTCGAACAGCTGAAGGAGTGGGTCTGTACTAACTTCAGCGAGTATCACGGGATAACTAAATACTGGGAAGCCTATAATAACTGCTATCAAGGGACAAGATCTGTGCAGGTATACACTAGTACCTACACCGATACAGCGACCCGTATCTTATCCCCACTCTCAGAGGATATCTGTATTTACTACTTCGTAGTGCGAGCAAAGAAAATTCTGCAGGCTAAGTAAGCCGAGAAAGAAAATCCTCCTACAATATTTAATACAGTAGTGAAGAAGTTTGTCCAGTATAAACAGAGCAAGATTATATCCAGCTACATCTACCGCCCTAACCAAGATAGTGGTGGAGCGACGAAAGTCGATAATCGGTAGACAGAGCCGATGGACTTAAATACTATATATAGAATAGACAATCAGTACCCTACTAGACAGAATAGTAAGGGACCTAACCGTAGCAGCGGTCCTGAAGAGATACTGAAGTGCTTTTACTGTTATAAAAAGAGATATATTGCCAGACACTGTAAGTTGAGGCTAAGGAAGAACGCGTCAGGGGAAGACTATAGTCGCTAGACAAAAAAATACTAGTTGACCAAATAAAACAAGCCTTTCTAAAGGATATAGATTGGTCCGAAACCCCAGATCCTCTAGATAGCAAGGACTCAGAGGAAATAGTTATCCAGACAATAAAATCTAAGTGTAACAGTTATCTATATACTTTAGAAGATACTATGTCCTGCTATAAAGAAGCAATAGGGCACGGCTCAACACGATACGCGATACAAATCCTCGTGGATTCAGGAGCGAGTTATATCTTTGTAGCACAGGCCCTGGCACAAGACAGACCTTGGTTATAGAGACAAGCTAGAGTATCTCTCGAAGTAAAACTCTCTAATGGGAATCTCCTAGAAACTAGTAGTATCTATAGCTTACTGCTACAGTTAGGAGAATAGCTAAAGAGGATTAATATATAGGCTATCGAGCTAAAAAAATACGATCTTATTCTTGGCTGCGACTGGCTCCGAGACCTCAACCCTTATATCGACTGGCGGATATCTGAGATGACGCTACAGGACAGCAAGGGCAGATCCCACAAGATCCGGCCTGCTGACCCAAGGCGCTATGTACAGGTGGACGGAGAATCCCTAAATTTTATATCAGCTCGAGCAGCCGCCAAAGCAATCCGGAAGAGAAGAGATAAGATACAGCTCTTCTTTATAAGAGCTACCAACCAAATAGACCCAGATAGCAGAGAGACAGTAAATATAGAGTTAATATTCCTCGAGTATAGCAATATTTTCTGAGAGTAACTACCAACAAAGCTACTACCGAAACGGGGACTAGCCTATAAAATCAATACAGGTGATATACCATCTATTAATATTAACACCTATCCTTTGTTGCCAGAAAAGCTAGCAGAGCTTAAGACACAGATAAAAGCCACAGTCGAAGTAGGACTAATACAACCCTCCGCTTCTGTATAGGGATTTCCTGTGATTCTTGTAAAGAAGCCTGATAGGAAATAGTAAATATATATCGACTACCACACATTGAACAAAGTAACCGAGAAGAATAGCTATTCCTTGCCGCAAATTTAAGAGCTTATCGATATAGTTGGCCAAGCCAAATACCTATCTAAGATCGATCTTCTGTCCGGATATTGGCAGGTCAGGATCAACAAACTGTCGATACCAAAGACAGTATTCAACATAATCTTCGGTAAATTTAAATAGTTTGCTATACTTTTCAGGCTATATAATACACCCGCGACCTTTTAGATAATGATGAACCGGATATTAGTACTATATATAGAAATATTCTATATAGTGTATCTGGATAATATACTTATCTTCTCGAAATCACAAGAAGAATATAAGAAACATCTCCGCACTATCTTAGATATACTACGGTAAAAAGAATTGTATGTACGATCTAGTAAATATTTATTCTTCCAGGAAGAGCTAGAATTTTGCGGCTATATTGTAGGCAAAGACAGTATCTGACCTGTGCCAGCGAAGCTTGATATTATTAAGGACTGGCCACAACTAAAAGATATACACGAAGTACAGCAGTTCTTAGGACTCGCAATATACTATCGCCACTTTGTATAATTATTTACAAAGACTATAACACCGCTACACGAACTTCTGAAAGAGGGAGACATAGTGGAACAAACTAACAAGTATCGCCCCATCGTGTGGTCGGCAGTATGTGAGCTTGTCTTTCGGAAGCTCAAGGAGACACTGATATTAGCACCAGTATTAGCTATAGTAGATACACAGAAGCCATTTCACATCAAAACAGATATGTCGGAATAGGCTATAGGGATGGTCCTACTCCAGGAGGAAGAAAACGAGAAACTTTACTTAATAGTATTTGACAGCCGGAAACTGAACTCCGCCGAGCAAAACTACTCGGTACAGGAGAAGGAACTACTTATAATTAAGGAAATAATTTAAGTATAGGAATACTATATCGAGAACAATACTACTACTACAGTAATAACTGATTATAATAGCTTGCAGTATCTGAATACTACAAAGATATATTCTAAACGTCTTGCCCGCTGGGTCGAGGAGTTTCAGGAGTACAACCTAAAAATTCAGTATTATAAAAGAAAAGAGACAATAGTATCTGATATATTGAGTAGAAGGCCTAACTTTATTAAAAAAGGCCCTGTCAATATTACAAAATATTCTATACTATAACTAAATATACTGATCGGAGCGCCGGTAAAAGAGATCCTAATCTGTATAGGAAATCTTAACAAGAATAAATAGTGACAGGTAATAGTTTACTATCTAAAAGAGGGATCACTACCTGATAATTCTCGATTAGCGAAGACAGTTTGATAGTACAGTAATAGATTTCTACTTATAAAAGCTAGAGAAGAGCACAGCTCGAAGCTATTCCTGTATTCAGAAGAGACGGCTATCCCTTATCTTGAACCGGTTGAGTGTGACAAGCTAGTACAGGACTCGCACACACAGTTTGGATACTTAGGCTACCCGGGATTGCTGGGAGCTATTGGACACAGGAGTTAGTAGCCCTCGATAGCAAAGAATATATAGAATACAGTACACTACTACCCGAATTATCAGACATTGCAGAACCCCTGGAAAACCCTCGAACACGAGCAGCTACAATACTAGGTAAAGAAAGATACTAAACTATTTCAGAAATAGAGTATTGATCTTATCGGTTAACTATCAACAATATCTAATAGTAACCGATAGATTATAACAGTAATAGACTATACCACAGATTGAGTAGTAGCGAAAGCAGTGGCAGAAGCCACAGATAAAGAGATCACGTATTTCCTATATAAGAAAATCTTCGTCAATTATAGAGCGATAGAAGAACTGGTATTAGATAATAGACCGAACCTGCTATCCTCGGTAGTACATTACTATACAGAGTTGATTAAGATACGGTACTGTACAACAACACCATACTATCCTCGAATAAATGGAAAGGTAGAAAACCTGAACAGGACATTAGATAGAATACTTACAAAGATACTAATAGACAAGTCTACGAGGCTGTGGGACGAATACCTGCCGTAAGCAGTATTTGCGACGCGTATCCGATGCCATATGGTATCAGAGACAAGCCTATTCTACCTGTTATATAGAGTCCATCCGAGGCTACCGGAAGATAAAGAGGAAGGAAACAACAGTTCGGAGAATAGACTTTAAACTATAGTATATACCAGAATATTAGTAAATGAATATCTACTGGTATATATAATCAAACAATAGAAGATATAAACCAAAAAGATCTTGCTATACAGCTTCAGGGAAGGCGACTGGGTATTAGTTTATAACAAAGACCCTCAGAAGCTGTAGAGTAAATAGTTTAGTCTTTATAAAGTTATAAAGGTACATATATTAGGTATCTATATATTGGAGGAACCAGGAGGTTATATTCTGTAAAATCTTATTAATAAATAACAGCTAATAGCTGCCCAAGTAGACAATCCACAATAACTATAGATATCAGTGTCGCTGAACCGACACCTGAAGAAAGAGGGGCTAGCTATCGAGAAGCCGGTAGAAATATATCAAGTTATTAATAGTACAGAACCTACTCCGCTATCTTATACTGATCTCTTAACAATAACCCGCGACGAGTGGGAGAAGTTGGAGTGATCAGGGGATCGCTCAGCGTGTAGACAGGGGAGGGAAGACACGAAGGAGAGTTAATAAACTATAGCAGAACAGGTTGTACGACGACGCGTCGGACGCGCACGAAGAAAAGGTCTAATGGGGGCAGACCACCCCGGAAGACTAAGAAAGAGGTCTGCCTCGCGAATAAGCAGTAGCGAGACCGAAAATATATCAGTTACAGAGAATCTAGAGAGTAACAAAGAAAAAGAAGAATCACTATCCCGGGACACCGAAGTAGTAGATTTTAAGGGACCTGTCACAGTAGTTATACCACAACAGTGAGTAGCTATATATAGATACAGTATAAGGAGCCGTGACACAGACCGATAAGAGCAAATACTGGTATTACTATATAAAACTAGCTACCGAAGGACCGATGCTCTAGAATAGCTAAAAAAGAGAACTACCCAGTATCTTAATAGATATAAAACTCTACCAATAAGAATAAAATAACCAAGCAGCTACTTGGACCCCTTATAGGGGGTAGCCCGGCGACTCAGACTGATTTCTACATCTTTGTCTCCTTCTATACAGTCGAACTTAGGATTCAGTAGAGATAGACAGTATATCGAGATAATAGATATACTACCGGCCGCAGTCAGAGATATATTTAGCCCACTCCTTTTCGCGGGCAACGACTCGGTTGTGTATAACCCGGAATACAGCAAATTAATCTGGAACTGAGTAAGCAATAGGCGTACAGCAGAGGCGATATTATCTACCAAATCATACAAAGAACAAGAGTACTTGGCAGGGGAAATAGAATTATCTACAAAAGAATTATCGCTAATAACCGGAGCAGCGGACACAGGAGGAGCAGTAAAGCTATCCTTTAGAGTAGTAAGACTATCCTTCAGATCTTCCCACACCTTGAAACCCTCGCAGTAGATAGTATATACTTACTCAAGCTCCTGATAGAGCAATTGAATACCGCACTAAACCTCAGCAATGTCACTAGAAATAGAGTTAATAGAACACTACAGTTTAGTTTGCACTGCCCCAAAGAGCTCTATTGTCGTTATTAAACCGGCCTCACTAGTACCAGTCTCACTACTAACAACACTGCCGACAGACTCCCTATCGGTAGACAGAAGAATACTATCTCCTTTAGAAACAATCTGAGAGGGAGAAGCCGCTATTTTAGTATCAGGAACAATTGTAGCTTTGTCCTGAAGAACACTAGCAGCCGCTGGAGTAGATACCTTATCATTACTTTCCACAAACTCAACTGCCTTATCCTCGCTGGCTACCAAGTGTCGGAACTTCTTAAAGAACACCAACACCAAACCGCCCTGGGCGATAATATAACTACAAATATCAGCAAAGAACCCTGGAAAAGAATAGTAATATATATCTTATACTTCCCGGATTAATATTATATCCTCCAGTGTTCTTAAAAGCTTCTCGAAGTAAATATTCACTCCCTTTTCTGGATACTAGACAATTGTAATATACTCCTGTATACAGAGCTACACTACCCACCGAAGAAGAAATAATATACTTATTATAGGGGCGGCAGTTCTTAATATATCTACAGTAAGGTGCACTCGCGACAAATCCACGGTAATACAAAATATACGCGGATTTGTGGTTTTTGTTACTGAGAGTAATAGTAGAGCCGCTGGCAGTATTTACACAAATAGGACTGAGAATACGTATAGTAGTTTTATCTATAGTAGATAGTTTGTTCAACTCTACTTCTATTAGCGACCGAGACAATAAGTAGGAGAAGACTTACTCTGCTCCAGGATAGAAACTACATCTTCGCAGTTGGACTCTACAGGGAGAAGAGACTTCTCAGCAGAATAATTAATATCAATACAGGCAAGAGATCTCGCGGGTTCTTTCCCCTTCGACTTAACGGCGGCTATGGTAGTAGGATCGAAAATATCAGAGAGATAATTACTAAGAGTCTGGTCAGAATACTTACACGCTACAGGAGAAACAAGATATCTATAATAGAAGAAGACTGGTAGATACACCAACACAGCAACATGTCAACAAGAAGAAGCAAAGTAAAGAAACAAAGGAGAAGCGGTAGTAAACAGTAATAGCTGACAGTCGACCCTGACAATAGAAGCCCTAGCAACGCTGCCATCAACAATAGTAGTCTATAGACAATAACAGTACTACTGTAGTCTGCACCCGCGTGACACTACCTAACAGCGCCCTCTACACGTGACTTACTAAACAATACCAGATCCTGAACACTGAATCCGGTAAACACGAAGCTATTTTACTGTCGAAAAATAATATTACGTGATTGTACCCGTGTGCAGGGACAGCCTAATACTATCGAATCCAGGAGTATTCGATCGCTAAGTAGGGGAGGATATAATCGCAGCTACACTGAGGTAACGGTACTACAGAGCTATGTGAGAGAGCCTTTTACTTTAGCTACGGCCCTAGTGACTGCACCACGGGCTTAACCCTACGGTGCTTAACTACCCTGTGTATATAAAGGACGTAGCGACCCCTACCTTTAGTAGGAGGTCGGCAACTCTCTACCTCTCATAGCATACCGCTACTTGCAATCTCAACAGTATAAACAGAAAATTTTAGATAAACCAGTTTTAATATAAGTAATCTTAATAAAAAACTATTAACTAGAAGAAGTCTTTTTACTATTTTTAAATTATTTTTTTAAGTTTCAATCTGAGAGATTTATACTGTATAGAAGATTACTATAACTGAAAATTTTCTATAGCTTCTATATACTTTTTATTAGAAGTATAATTAGTAGCTAAAGAAAACTTTATAAGATCTTTCCGAGACCCAGTTAAATATAACTCAGGGGGAGATAGTTGGATAGATAACTTAAAGATATCAGATAATAAAGTATTGTGATCGCAGCTACGCTGAGGTAACGGTACTACAGAGCTACGTGAGGGAGCCTTTCCCTTAGCTACGGCCCTAGTGACTGCACCACGGGCTTAACCCTACGGTGCTTAGCTACCCTGTGTATATAAAGGGCGTAGCGACCCCTACCCTTAGTAGGAGGTCGGCAACTCTCTACCTCTCATAGCATACCGCTACTTGCAATCTCATAATTAATTAATAATATTAAATAATTATTTTATATTTAGAAAATATAGGTAGACAGGTTAAATCCGACCTAGATAATCCTTTCTAACCCGACCCGGGTAGGTTCCCCGAAACCAGGCCGGGTTGGGGCGGGTTCGGGTCGGGTTCGGCGGGGAACCCGTGCCACTCTAGTAGCTACGGTCTTTATATATACGTTGGGTCAGGCAGCCCTTTTAGTGGATCTGCAGGGTTCTCCTACACCCGGTAGCTCTCCTACGTAGCAGTACATCGTAGTCACGATCACAAATATCTATTTTTTTTAAGTAAAATATATCTATTAGAGTTGCACGCGGGTCGGGTATTTGGATAGGTCTCCCCGCACCCGACCCAAAACCCGCTAGGTTTAGGCTTCCCCGCCAAAACTAGGCTAAACCTAATTACATAAGGATGCTGCTTATTAGTCATAGACCTTACCTAAATAGGACTAGTATAAAAACTGTTTAAGCTCTATATCTCTACCAATTCTATATATATAGAATTGATATTAAAAATATATATATATATATATTCTAAATCAAGCCAGCAAAATCAATTCGGGGGAACATCAAAATCAACACCCAATCTAAACACGTCATTTTAACGCGTCAATCGATCGAGAAAGGCCCCCTGAGGCCTCAGGAACCGCTATGGAGGCCCCAAACCCCCATGGTGGTGGTCTACCGAACGCGTCGAGATGGGCACCCCCGAGCGGGATACCACCACCACCGTCACCACCATCACCAACACCGATATATCGAGGGGGCCCTAGGACCCTAGATATACCCATAGATCTGGGACAGATAAGCTACAGCGAATCTAGCAGGGCCCCAAGCAGGGCCTCTAGCAGAACCAGCTCCAGAAGCAGCCGGAGCACACAGAGCGTATATGGCATTC
>NW_022475718.1:0-14502 GCF_009193585.1 Aspergillus caelatus
AAAAAAAAAACACAGAATACATTTATTCTAATATCAACGCCATTCTCCACCGAAAGATTTATCTCCACATATTCCAATTATCAACCCATTAAACAACCAAACCAAACAATAAAAGATCTCAGAAAAGATGCCTCAAGACCTCACTTTCACAATCCCACTCCACCTAAATGAGTACAATATCCCCCTCTCTAGCTTCAAAGCCGCCAGGCCGCAATGGACCAACTTCATAGTCGGGGGACTTGTCTTTTCTCGTTTCTCACGTGATTCCCAAAACAAAAGCAATGAGGAGGGCGAACCAAGAGTCCTCCTGCTCCAGCGTGCCCTGACGGATTCCCTTCCCGGTTACTGGGAGGGCCCGGGCGGAGGCTGCGAGGAGACAGACGAGACGATTTTGACAGCGGTTGCGCGTGAAGTCGTGGAGGAAAGTGGGTTGCATGTGTCGAGGATTGTGGATTTGGTCGGGGTGGAGGAGTGGACGAAAGAGAAGAACGGGAAGATGACATTTGCGGCTAAGTTTTCATTCTTGGTAGAGGTTCATGAGGCTCAAGGCGTTTTTGGGGAGAATGCTGGAACGGACGGGGAGAAGACGGTTGAGGTCGAGGGTGACGCTGTGCAGCGGTGGGAGGATAGGGTCCGACTGGAGCCCAGTGAGCATTCGACGTTTGAGTGGGCAACAGAAGAGCAAGTGAAGTTGGGGTTGGAAGGGAAGGGGAAGTATAAGATTTTGGAGGATGAGGGTCGGAATCTTATGAAGGCATTCCGCTTGGTAGCCCACTGAGTTCTAATAGAGATGGAGGCATTTATGCTACAGTTAGAATAACATAGAATGACGAGAAACATTAATGAAGCCAAGCGCCTTACTTTTCTTTAGAAAAGATTGATATCATCGCCAGATAATGCAGCCCAAAGACAATCACCGTAGCCTGTCGACATCTATCTAAAAAGCGGACCAAACTACAGGTGTTAATGTCCCGCCAAATCCAGTCAATGTAGCAGTCAGGAGTTCGTTACGATATGTGGCATATCCATTGCGGTAAAGGACAGGTATCCGTGAGTAGAGAGATGGGACTATGTTTTCAGACGACCGCATTTACGCCTCAGGAAGATCATCCTCGAGAGGCAGAGCTCCGTTAGCTTGCTTGTCAAGAGCAATGCGGTCTACCTCTTTCCAAACGCGCAGCAGGTTGCCTCCTACGACCTTGCTCGCATCCTCATCACTGACACCCCTTCTGAGGAGTTCGGCTACCAAGTCTGGAAATTTGGAGACGTCGTCTAGGCCGCGAGGGACGGAAACGATGCCGTCAAAGTCGCTTCCAAACCCGACATGGTCAAACCCGATAAGATGCCCGATATGCATGATATGGTCGGCAACATGCTCTAAGGTAGAATTTTCGGGGACGAAGTCAGGGAGCCCGTTCGGGCTATCACCAGCCTTGCACGAGATGAAGCCCGGGGCAATGTTAACCATCACTAGGGAATTCCGTGATTTGACCAACTTCAACACATCGTCGGGTACATTACGTGGATGAGGGCAGACGGCATATGCGGAGCTGTGACTGAAGATGACCGGCGCACTACTGCCCGCCCAGTCGTCCTTGCCTGCGCCCAGGACGTCTCGCATGGTCTCGGCGCTTACATGGGACAGATCAACAATCATCCCGAGCCGATTCATCTCAGAAACTAAGGCCTTTCCAGCCTCACTGATACCGTGCCAAAGGGGGTCAGCCTTCTTCACGCTGCCGTCTGGGAGCTCGGTGACGGCAGCATCAGCGTAACGGTTGTGGCAATTGTGGGTCAGCGTTGCATACGATACACCCTGCGCGTAGAAATGACGCAGTTGGGCAAGTGAATTTCCGATAGAATGGAGGCCCTCCATACCCATCGGTGAGATGATCTTCCCGTCCAGGAAGGGCTGAAGAGCTGTGGTACCATTTGGAGGCGTGGAGAAGGTGTCCGGATAGGCTTGTTGCAGGCGGAGCCACAAGTCTACCTGCTCCGTTGTCTGACGCACACCTGATATATATTAGTCGACTATGGTTAGGGAGACACATTGGGAATATTTTTTACTTAGAGCGTAATTGGCATCAGAGAAGTCCTGCCAGTCTTTGGGACACTCCACAAACACGCTCCAGAATGTGCCACCAACTTTGCCCTTGGAAAGACGAGGCAGGTCAACGTGCCCGGGAAAGTCGCCATGAACGAATTTTGTAGTGAAATTGTCCTGATAGATATGGTTCCCATATTTCAAGCGGATGAGGAAAGGAAGATCATCATGGCCATCTGTATTTTCCGTTTCCGCTTTAGCAAGTTAACACCCAAATAGTTGAAAGTCGTTGTATATTACCGATCAATGGAGTTTTCTGCAGGATATTGTCTACTCTTTGTTCCAGGGTTAAGGTCTTATGATGTCTTGAGATGCCTAGCCCTAGGGGTTCCGACCGGAGGCTATGTGCGGTCATCATCAGGAAGAACGCTAGGAAGATAAAATAAAGAGCGCGCTCCATTTTTTGGCCGATGGTGAGTCTTGCGGGAAGGGATTGCGCGACAGCCTGTTCTTCAAGGCTGAAGGACTGAGAAAGGTGTTCTTTCTCGTTGGACAATGGATCGCCCTTATCGCGCATCATGCCTAGTGGACACGCGGTGGTCTATATATGTGTTGGGAGAGAAGGGATCCGACAACTCCGTGTTCTGTCCAAATTCCACTGTATGTCTTAGTCGACGTGTGCCAGTAGTATGCTGGTACCTGCAAGTCGCAATGCAATTAATAATGAAAAACGGATTGACGCGGATATTGCAGGTTATTAAGACCCTCGTCTTAGTAAGTATGGCGTTATCATGGCGCTGATATAGATTGGGGTAGAGATTGATAAGCGTGAGGGATGGAGTTTGACTTACTGGATGGATCAATCGTCTGTCGAGAATGACTTGAAAAGATAACTAGTTAGTATATACTATCGCAATCCATTAGTTGGTATAATCGGTATCGGAGTAGTCGCCGAGATGAAGAAGGAGAGCTAAACTGAACTGAATTCGATTGTTGAGTTGAATCAGGTGTCGAGGCATGCAAGGGCCTGATCTGGTAACTCGTGCGGGAGCCAATCAGCGTCGAGGCGAAAAATCCCCCGTGACATCGAAGTTTCTCAACATCGAACTTTTTTTGGCTAATATTTCGAATATTTCTCTCAACTCAACAACGGCCATTCGCCAAAACCCACCGTTGTAGGAGACTACCTATGCTGTGTCTCTCTTAGTCGCAGTTATTACTAGTCCTTTCGTCAGACGAACTTTGCTCAACCTGGAGGGAATCTGCGATGCCACTGCAGGTTTCCCCGCTGCCCCTCTTAAACATTCAGCTCTGAGTCGTTATCTTCGACAAAAAAGAGGCATTGACCTCGCACGGATTAATTAGGCAAGGAGAGCCTCGTCGCTAACTTACCATGGCCGAACTTTCGCTGACCGAAGGTATATTTCTTGTTATCTTCATATATTCATCATCTAAAACCAACGACCTTGCTGACGAATCTAGGTCTTGTGACCATCTGGCATTCCTATCGTATCCCTATTCTTATCGCTATCGCCTCAGTCGCTATCATTCTGCAGGCCTATCGCAAGTTCCAACCCAAGTCCAAAGCCGTAACTGCGTCCTCAATCCCGCCATCACCTCGGAGCCAAACCCCAGAGAAATTCGAACAGACCCGTACGGGTGAGAGCGAGAAACCAGCAGTCACGGAGAAAAGTGTTACAAAGCCTGCTAGTGGAAATGACCCTGTCCCGAAGGTTGTATCTGGACCTAAGAGAGTATCTGGGAAAAAGCCACTCAAGGTAGCTGGGCGCCGTCGGGAGGACCAGGGACCCCCGTTGTCTTTCATCCAACCAATCATTTTCTTCGCCTCGTTGACCGCGACTACGGAAAGATACGCTCAGATATTGCTAGAGGATCTGCGGACCGCCGCGAAGGAGAGAGCCGACCCCGAGAACCGTGAGCGTGGCCTTCTTCCTCCTCAAATCCACGACCTGTCATACATTGACTTTGACGATTACTTCACCACGGCCCCGAAGCCTCCATCCACCTCTCCTGGCACACGCTATGTATACTGCTTATTGATCCCTACCTACAATATCGACACCGTCCTCAACACTTTTCTTGGCCATTTGGATGAAACCCACCACGACTTCCGCATCGACACCTCCTCTTTGTCAACTTTGGCTGGTTATTCTGTTTTTGGGTTCGGCGATAAAGAGGGTTGGCCCACCGAGGAAGAAGGGTTTTGCTCGCAAGCTAAGGAATTAGATCGCTGGATGGCGAAGCTTACTGGCAAAAAGAGAGCGTACCCCCTAGGACTTGGTGACGTTAAGAGTGATGCTGAATCTGCTTTAAAAGAGTGGTCCCAGGGTTTGCAGAATATTTTGGTCGACATCCTTGATAATGGTGGTCTCGGTGAAGGCGTTCCTGGTAGCGGTGATCCACTGGAGAGTGACGAGGAGGACCTGGACGACGAAGAAAACGACGGAAACCGTTCTAAACGACGTAATGACCAAGATGTGGTTGATCTAGAGGATATCAAGATGGGCTCTGATGAGCAGTCCGGATCTGGTCCTGTCCCAGTCGACTTTACTACAGCGGGCAAGTCCGCGGCACCTAGTCAATCAACTGTGAAGGAAATGGTTCCCAAGACGTCTCCCACATACGCTGCACTCACAAAACAAGGATATACTATCGTCGGCTCTCACTCCGGTGTTAAGATCTGCCGTTGGACTAAGTCCGCTTTGCGTGGCCGAGGTTCGTGTTACAAGTTCTCGTTCTACGGTATTCGATCCCACCTGTGCATGGAGGCAACCCCTTCGCTTTCGTGCAGCAACAAATGTATTTTCTGTTGGCGCCATGGCACCAACCCTGTCGGGACGACTTGGCGTTGGAAGGTCGATTCGCCAGACTTGATTTTCCAAGGTGTTAAGGAGGGTCACTACAAAAAGATCAAGATGATGCGTGGTGTTCCTGGTGTCCGTGCAGAGAGATTTGCAGAGGCGATGCGTATTCGCCACTGCGCCCTGAGCTTGGTCGGGGAGCCGATTTTCTACCCTCATATCAATGAATTTTTGGACATGTTGCATAACGAGCACATTTCTAGCTTCCTGGTGTGCAACGCTCAGCATCCAGATCAGCTTGAAACGCTGCATCGTGTGACCCAGTTGTACGTCTCGATCGATGCTAGCAACCGTGAAAGTCTACGCAAGATTGACCGCCCTCTTCATCGAGACTTCTGGGAACGATTCCAGCGGTGCCTGGATATTCTACGGGAAAAGCGTCATGTCCAGCGAACTGTGTTCCGTCTCACCCTGGTTAAAGGATTTAACGTCGATGATGAGGTGATTGGCTACGCGAATTTGGTCGAGAAAGCATTGCCGTGCTTCATTGAGATCAAGGGTGTGACCTACTGCGGTACTAGTACTAGCGCGGGGGCAGGATTAACCATGCAAAACGTCCCTTTCTATGAAGAGATCCAAGAATTTGTTGTTTCGTTGAACAAGGAGCTCGAGCGCCGCGGGTTGGACTACGGAATTGCTGCCGAGCATGCCCACAGCTGTTGTGTGCTGCTTGCCTCGACGCGGTTCCATGTGAATGGTAAATGGCATTCTCGCATTGATTACGATCGCTTTTTTGAACTTTTGGAAAAGGAGAAAGCCGATGGTACGCCGTTCCGCCCTGAGGACTATATGAGGGAGACGGAAGAATGGGCCTTATGGGGCAACGGTGGCTTCGACCCGAATGACCAACGTGTTCACAAGAAGGGTAAAAAGAAGGCCCTCCAGGCTGCGACCGAGTGATAGAGCAGCTTCACCCTACAGTTATGAAGCTCAACGCTCCCATTAAGCGCCTATCTCTACAGCCACGGCGTTAGCGCCATTACCTGACCACTACTCCTGCATCTTGTAGGGTACACAAGATCTACAGAGGGTATAGCGGATCAGGACAAGGCTGTGCTTTCTCATAAGCGAGCTCCTAGAAATGCCTACTGAGAGATTGATGATAAGAAGGAAAAGAGTTGGAGGGAACTATTCATACTACCTTAGCGTTTGCGAGGAGGTGTCTTGAGAGGCGCGTGAATATTCCAAAGGTGCGATTGTACGCTCCCAGTTTATAAGAAATGCGGCATGTCCGGTAGCATATGTGTTGCTATCTTACTGAGTTGACCAAGGACAAAACAAGCCGAACCTGTACATAAAACTTCAATTTATGACTATGTTTCACGCATGATTATGCATCAGTCTTCCAGCCTCTCCCTGAGCGTGTTGTAAATATTCTCAGTATCGAGGGTTGACTGATATGATAGATAGAAACGAAGTAAAAAGACACTTGCAATGTGCAACAATCGATACCACGACATTTGAGTGTCATAACTAAGTAGGAGATCATCTACACAGGAGTTGCGGGCCGATGCTTGGGAGAAGCTCCTGCATTCTCATCGTTGAACGTCTGTGTCTTGAACTTCCGCGCAGGGAGGTGCATTTCGAACATCCGATCAATTTCCATAGGCGTCCGATCTTTCATTTCGGGCACGACATACCACGTTGCCACCAAACCCAGCAGACAGAAGCCGGTATACACGAACCCTGTTTTGGCACGCAGATTACCCTGGTCCGGGTTGAAGATGTACGGCAATACGAGACCAAAGACCCCATTCGATAATCCGTTGACCACCCATCCCAAGCCCTGTGATTTAGCACGCAGACGGAGCGAAGATGCTTCGGCGCCAACGGCATAGGATGCTGGCCAAGCTGTTGCGCCGCAAACGGTGATGACTAGCATCATTGTGACTGCAGACCACCTAGATAGTGACCATTAGATCGGAATGCAAAGCGTAAACATAGTCTCACGGCAGGACTTACCAAATGGTCACCACGCCCTGGAAACAGCCCAGTATCCCCATGCCAGTCCACAGGAGAGTTGTGATACCCAAACCAATCATGATAAGTGGCACCCGATTGAACCGAGACAGTGTCCACATACTGATTATATTGGCGACCAGACCAAGTGCAATTCCAACTTCGAGGAACAGAAGACTATTGGTCGCCCCCATGCCGACAATCTGTAGAAAATAGCTAGATTTGGACAAGAGGGTTAGGCCGAAGAGCTGTGAGATCACATTAGCGAATAGGACAATCATTGTCCGACGAAGATTGTTGCCTCGGAAGCACTCAAGGTAGCTGGCGGCGTGGTTTTGCGCTTGTTCATCTTCATGCCGAATGGACGAGCACAGTTTCTCTATGGCTGCCTCTGAATCCACTCTGGGTGAGTCGAGCCGGCGTTGGGATTTCCGGGCTGCATCCATTCTGTTTTTGCGAATGAGCCATGTTGGGCTCTCCGGGAGGATAATGGAGACGAGAAGGGGGAGGGCCGAGAAGGGCCACTGTGAGATGAAACACTTCAGGTAGCCACCTGAGCCTTTCTCCTTTAGGGATGTGAAGACGACGATGCTACCGATTAGTTGGCCGAGTAAAGTGAAAAGAGGAAAGAAGGCAAGGATCGGGCCACGCAGCGTGGGAGTCAGGACTTCGGACATGTATGTCTGCACTGTGCACATTAACATGTTGATAGCATAGCCCTGGGATAGCTTGGCTATGAAGAAAACCGCTCGCCGACCATCGATCCCGACGGGGAGGTTGGATACATAGGCGATCGCGACACCTATTGCCGAGATGATGCTTGCAGCCGCTAGACAAGAACGTCGACCGAGGCGGTCCTGCACGTAACCCCCGAAGATGGCCCCGAATATGCCTCCGATGGGACTCGCGACATTCCAAAGACCCAGCCAGAGGGACGGAATGATCAACTGGCCATTGAGCGTGCGACCGAAGTCGCGCCTTTGTCATGTTAGGATACCTCGTGAAGATCAAGGGGTAGAAGGGTCCTCACTGGAACTCGGGCATAGACGAGACATTGGATACAACGGCCAAGTCATAGCCATAGAGGATAATGCCAGACGTAAGGGCGAGACAGTATCCTGCCACCTTGGGGGATCGCTTGATATCTTCTAATACAGATATCTTGCCCTGAGGACGGGGGGGATCGGACTGGACTTCATCGTGTTCAGCAGTGGGTTTGCTGTCTGCATCGACCATCTTGTCCACGTTGCTAGGTATGTATTCGTCGTATACTAGAGACGACTGCAAGAAACGTGTCAATCAACCTATACATGTCCATAGACGATTGTCTGTAACAAAATATTATTATATACTGTGACGGGGCACCAAAACCTCAACATACCCTTAATTCACTTCGATACCCTGGGGTACATCACCAGTGCATACACTGGGAGTGGTGACTGACTGGGGTCAGGTTTAGTAGGCTTCAATCGTGTTTCTACCTCCTAGATATATGTGAAGGTCATTTACAAGCCAACCTCGGTTTTCTGAGTACTTGGCATACATCCAAGCGAAATCTAATTTATAGGCTCAACAAATTAGAGTGCACTCATTCAAAGGCAAAAGGCGCAGTCGTGCGGGGTTAGTAGCAACGACTCGTCATATCACCTACTAGTGAAGATCCTAGCTGAAGTTAGTAGTCGATGCCGGTTGATCTCTTGTACTTATTTATACACGCATAACACCCTATCTGTAGTTGAGCTAAGGGTTGGGCATTATGCAACGTATCACATCCAACGGGGTTAGTGAAACAGTTCTGCCTGATGCTCGACAGTGATAAATGATCGGCTGTCTGCATGACAACCGAAAAAAAATAAAATAAAACTAAACATAAACAAATAAATCTAAAAAGAAAGAAATGGTACCTCAAGTTCTGCCAGAGCGATTCGGAAGTGGTTGATGCGTTGGATATCTTATAAGGCTAAGGCTAATCTAACTGTTGGAGTATGGTGATTGAAATTGTGCTTAGAATGAGTAGGCCTGTTTAAGTAACCATACAATAAGACTTACAGACGATTATTAGTTATGTCTCGACATGAAGCTGTCCAAAAGAGTTGCATTCGGCTGATAGTGACACAGAGCCTGGAATTGTCAGTATACAGCAATCATATGACCTTCGATTCTGCCATCCAACCTTGTGCTACTGAATACGGCTTGTGCAAATAAAACTCTATGTTTCACAACATTCATTGAGCAAGATTAAGCATGTTATGTGGTGGATTATAGGCAGTTGTTCGGCCACAGAGCGTAGAAAACAACCTGATTTTTGTGAAGTTTCCCGCGGATTCCCTATTTACCACGTAAGGCTTGGACAGAGAAGTGCAAAAGAAGGTGCAAGGAATGTGATAGTCTTGTATTCAATTTTATACATGGACGCAAAAGTAGTGGAAAGGTGTAAAGTGTGTATTTTAGTATCCAGAGTCCGTGCCTAGAGTAGATGTCTCCAGACGGCTGGGGATACACGCATACAGTCAGGTGTAAGATCATGGTAGGCTTTGGGAGAGATCACTACCAATGCGTATCAAGTGATGTGATTGATAAGAATTTTTTTTGATTCATCAGATCAACTCATACTGTCACCATGCATCGAGTGGGAACTTTAGTAGAACGTTTTTTAGCCTACGGGATTCATATTATATTACTGTTGAGCCTTGAATGGCCTAGATTGTGTCATCTCTTGTCTGTTGGTTTCTATTGTTCTAAGGCGACAACGTGCGATGGTGAGTCTTTCCTACTATAATACAAGCACTCCGAACAGGGTATCAGAATAAAACCTCAGATGCAACTTAGTTTGTCTTAGTATGAGATTTCAAAATGTAATACTGTGACTGGGATGCTTGTAGCGGATAGGGAAGGCTTCCTGTTATCCTGCACCCAGCTCACGCGCCTTGGACGATTGGATTGGGATGGGAACATATGATTATAAGAAGGGATAGAATATGATATGCTGGCCACTCTTTACCTCTACGGGGTATTATTAGGACGTATATTGCAATCAGTATCCCAGCGTTGTCAATGTCCATTATAGCATGACATGCAATAGAGAGAAAAGTACGGGCTGCCCAATGGTGGATAAATCCAAGAGGTTACAATGGATGCGGTGTGAGCTGCATGCTAGGCTCAGGAGACTTGCACGGACGCAGTTTCGTGGATCATCAGTTGGCTCCAGCGGTTTGTGCATGGCTAGTATACTAGTTAAAAGAAAGAGGATAGTCCGCCGACCTCGTGACCCTGACCTATCACCAAACATTATTATCACGCAGGTGCCAGCGGGACAAGAGATATGCCTCAATATGGACATAGGATCTTTTCATGGAAGCTGACAATCTCTGGAAGAGACCCGGCACCGTGAAGAGGATATCCACCTTCTGTCGTTGGTTCAAGCTTTAGAAAATGTTAGGAAGAATCTGGAAGACGACAAATGCAGGGAACTAAATCTAATTGTTCGGCTAGGTTACAGGGGCGCAATTTACAAAGGCATCAAGGATTCGGTCGTGCATCCTACATTTATGTTCGAACCTGGCCATACAAGGGTGGACTCGTTCAGTCTTGTGCGGACTAGAATGTGGAACAGAAGGGAAGTCTCATTGAACTTGTGTATACTTTTATTCGTACAGTAGTCTGTTCTATCTAACACTGTGTATGAATTTCACGCCAAAGAATGTGCGCATTGGGTGGTATATAAAAATACATTAGGGTTTACAGAGTTATTCATTCTTCAAAATGATCAGTTCAACATCATTGCCACTATATATACTAGCCAGGAAGACAGCTGCCAAATGTTCATTCGTGATACAGAGCATTCGGGAGATCCAAATGTATCATCTGTTAGTTGGCATAGGAAAGGCCCGCAAGCTATGGTAACATCGTCAAGTTTCCCTAAACAGCGGAAGATTTATCAGGCATACAATTTAACCAGGCCCATTGTACGAAGTTGCTTATTGCAATGATGTGCGACGGCGCTCAAAGCGAAATGAAGCACCCACCGTAATATAGGATGCGGTGCCCTGTGATCCACTTAGTATTACCGCTCCTTTGATGTTCGAAGTAGTGCGCGACAATGAGCATGTTAAAGATAGTCCAACAGCATAGGAAAATCCCAAATTGTCTACGTTGACTACGACAGAAGCTTTTCTAGTCTACATTAGCGGGCTTTAGTTCTGATCATGTCGCCGGTCATTGTGTGCTTATGTGTCAGCAATTCCCTGAAACCCCTAAAAAGCTTAAACGAGCAAACTGCCTGGTTCCTTTTACATTTTCCAAATGTGGGACGAAGGCGAAGCTCGGCTAACAGTCCTCAAGTTATACACACAACAAGGTCACGACCCTAGGAGAAAGAAAGGCACTATTGGACAGTGGGTTTGCCCCAGCTAGAGTCTGAAAGCTCCACTCCTTTGACACTGGTGGATCTGTCAGTCGAGGAGCTGGATCCGAGAGTATCCGGGTCATTTGGTACAATAATAGTGCAAGGGATTGGCCTAAATAGGGGAGTGACCCCAACGACGCTGGCTAGAATTATGGGGATAAGCAGGTAGTATCTCTAAGGCCGTCGACGTTTGGGCTATGAAGAAGGTTTCCCTTAGCACAATTGAGTGCCCCCGCGGTAAGGCCATAGCTGTTACGACGTGTAATAACATAAAGTGTCTACAATTTTACCTCCAGCTTTTCTCCTGGGTGACACTGTCTTCATCCCTGTTGGCTAGGAATATGCGCATCGCTCACAAGATATCATAGCCCCACAGCTGATCTCGGAATTATGTTTTTCTGTAGGCGAACGACTCTGAGCAATTAGATCAAATGATATTATATATGGTAATAGCACCTGGTGCCCCCTGCTCCCTGAAACTACTGTGCCTTATGCTTACCGAACGACAGAGATGATATTCGTATGTGGAGCACGGCATATACTACCCACATAATTCGGCTTTTTCGAAAGGCAGTGCTTCCCTACGTCGGGGATCTCTTCTAGCATTAAATGAGGATCCCGAAGTGGAGCTTCAGCGCGAGTCATACAGCACGGTTAATTTGTGTTTCACGCCTATTGCCGTGTATCATTCCTCCCGGGTGACGAATACTTGTGGGTGTTTCTTTATCCTACGACAGTTATGACGTATATCTGGCCCATATCTTGCTTCAGGCGAGTCAGATATAATATAGAACTCTGCTTGTAGATGGACTGTCCTCCATATCCTGGATCGAGATATATTGGCTATGGGTAGACTGAACCAATTGGGTGACTCTTCTGGATCAAACATCCGTCCGTACCCACGGCCTTTGGTCGACTTCAAAAAGTTTAATATAGAATCGTATCGTATATGTCGAGTTTCATCAAGTTTTTGAGCCGGTACCGACGTACGTTTGAAGAGTGGAGTGGACACCTCGTAGTAGAATCTCTGATCTATACAGTTTGTATCATGCGGTCAGCATGTTCCCACTCGACCATATACACCAATTGGTGGTTTGCATAACCTATGCTCATCGCCCCAGATACCGGGACCATCTCTTGTTGCATTGGATCGATAAAGCCACACGACGAGACCAATCGCCAAATAGCGTTTCGGTCGAGCGGAAACATGGCTGACAGACTCTGGTGGCGGTGAGGTCGTGTTCCAGACCACATCTGATATAACGTATCCAAGTGTCCCAGGATACTTAGGTATGTATCTTGATGTTATCCAAAGTTTCGTCAAGCCTTATGCGCGATAAGACCCCACAGGAGTTCATCAGAAGCGTACATATCGTCGTTTCATTCCTATTTTCGGTACCATTCAAAGTCTGCGACAGTCATTCCTTGGAAACGCCAAATAAACACGCAATTAAGGTTGTGAGCCGTCGGGATTCTAGCAAGGAAGAGGAATTGTCATCGTGGATCTCCCGTGTGGTAGCATGTGATCTGTCACAACCCTAGGGATTTGACTGTCCAGAGTCCAGAGTGTCCGGTTAGATAGAATCAGATTTGTCGACCCATCGGGATACTGCCATGAATGCTGCCCAAAGCTTTGTTTCGGCATTCACTCGGGCACGGCAATGAAAAGGATTCTGGTTTCATTTGCCGAGACGATCAACCGTCGGTAGTAGTATAGAGATTTACTGCTTGTGTTTTTGAATACTAAGGGTGAAGTCCGGAGACCCTCCGACCGCGGAGTTCGGGAAGATGAGAGCTGCAGATCATGCCCGCAGAGAGTCATGCATGATGATGCCTTAGCCCTGCGGATCGCTGAAGCGGGAGAAAAAGAGGTATATTTAATCCCTGGCGTTAACTGTCAATCTTCAGACGGTGGTCCGCTGGCCAAGTTCTCCGTTAATCCGTAATGCAGCTACACGAATTAGTCTGCGCTAATGAAAAACCCCATTGTTCCAAACATTAACCGAAGTGCCAAGAATAGTGCCCAGCGCTATTTCAGGAAGGATCATTACACTTGTCTCCCTTTTTGCTCCTGGTGACTGGGCTCTGATTCCTTTGAAGAAGAAATGACTCCATTGCCATGGCCTCAAAGAAGAAAAACAAATACGAGAATGTCTTGGCGGATCCAATTTCCGAGACCCATGGTTGTGGGTTTGGTGAACTTGTTGGTTTATGTGATTTATCCCTGACAACAATTAGTGGCGACCCACACGTGTGCCGTTTACTTTGACTCCTTTGGAGACTTTTCCTCGACAAGGGCAGGAAATGATTGGTAGTAGAAATGCCGACGGGGTCTGGATTCCTGCATTACTAGTAGTGACTAAACGGTTCCTTTTGGGTGTCAAGAAAAGAAGGAAATTAGAAACCAGGTACAAAAGACATTGTTTGCTGCAGGATTGGAACTATTAAGGTTCTTAACCTACGTTTAATATAACAGGATCAGATAGTTAGCAACCGCTGTCGGGTTTCCAATAGTTCCAACTTCCACGGGATCTATATACAAATCGAGGCCTTTGACATGTCAATCTCTCCCCGGGGATCGTACTTTTTTCATTTCCCCCCGTTTATCGGATCGCGTTGGACTTCATAACGACGGTCACTGTCTCCTGCCGCTTCGGTGATCAATTCCCGTCCAGTGGATCTCCAACAAGCGGCTTGATACGAGCTAACAACGTCGCGTCGTCGGTGAAGAATGCTACATTTAGTTTAAGCGATAGTCCATGGACGGGCTTGTCCCAGCCAAAAAAGAAATAGTATAGAATTACACAGCTACTATTCATATGCACAGCAAATTAATGCACGGTCTTGAACGATTACCACTTAGAATTAATTAATTAATTAATTCCACGTGGAACCTCGGCCCATAATCGATATATTCACCTGTTCAGAGCTTTTCGAACCGCGGACTCAAACGGTCTAAACCCTAAGCGAGGCTATCCAAGCGCCTCAACAAAGTAACTGCCTTCTAGCCTGTTCCGTGCAGGGCCTTTCCCCTCCCCCTTCTTTGACTCGTCGTGACTCCATTGACATTACTAAATAGTAAAAACGCCTTTGGCGCTTGCTCTTTTCAGCTGCGTCGCCACTTGACGCTGTCGATCCGCTGCTTTTTTCGCCGTAGCCTGGAACCTACAACTAAATGCCCCGTTTTTCTTTTCTTTTTTTTTTTTTTTTTT
>NW_022475719.1:0-14393 GCF_009193585.1 Aspergillus caelatus
AAAAACTTGCGTTTCCACTCCAGTAGGTTTAAATCACACACACACACACACACACACACACACACACACACAAAAGAAGAAGTAAAAGAAAAAGAAGAAGAATAGGGCGTGCAACATACCCATGGGCTGCTCGGTAGTGGGATAGTCGTAGTCCAACTCGCCTCCCAGCAAATTAAGCCACTCTCTCAAATTGAGAACCCGGTCATCGTTGAAGTCGCTGGGACCACCCTCGATGACAAGGATACGCTTGTTGGGCAAGTACTGCGCCAGGCGGCTGGCAATGACACAGCCTGCCGTGCCACCTCCAACGATGATATAGTCATAGCTGTTGATGTCGCTGGCGGGGAAATCATTTGTGGTAGCCATGTTGAAAGAGAGACGCAATAATTCCACGTAAAAAAAGATATAAGATAATATACGTAAGAGGGGAGAAGGTTGAGAGAAGAGGAGATGTGGTTTGAGGGAAAAAGAAGAGATGAAGAGAGGAGATAACCTCGACTTTTTAAATTAGAGGACGAAGATGCGGTGATGGAGGCCGTCGGCCGTCGGCCATCAGACCACCACTTCCTTCCTACTGATAGACTTCTTTTTTTTTTTTTTTTCCCCATTGATTCCAATCTTTACCTACTTTTGGATTCATTCGGCGGGTCACCTGGAAAGGAATGAGTTAACCAATAGCGGTGAATGGAAGTCTTGAAAGTGGAGCCGCCACTACAGATTAGATAATAGGGAATATGCATCGAGAATCATAGATCAGTATCCATCCATCTCGATTGACTTCTAACATGATTGAGATTTCATTGATGAAGCACCCCATAAATCGGAAAAGGTGCTCAAGCTACGCCCCTGCTGCTTTTTCTATTCACTGGAGTTTACTATCAATAGACAGCAAAGGCACGACTCGCTATATTACCAGTAGAACGTCCCCTTCCATATGCAGTTCTATGAAACTTCTCTTCCGCCTCACGACGTCAAACCCCACACGAGATTTCGCGCTAAAACACGCCACGAACTAATGCACGGGCCAACCGTTAACCCAACAAGGCAGCTCAACGGAGAATATCCACAATTGAATTCTTGAGATAACACTGCCCTTGGATGAATGATCACCTTGGGATGATTCGTAAGAATCCCGAAATAGGTAGAAGACCCCATTACTCTTCTTCCATCTACTAGTCGGAAATGTTTGATAGTTGTTTAGGACGTTCCTGAGACTCCGACCGAGGAAGAAGGCGAAAAAAAAAGTATTTTTGTTCTTCAGTTTGCCGCTGCCGAAGATCGCCTGCCGCCTTAATGTAAGTACCCAGATAAAGGTGAGGGGTAGCGAATCACAGCTTTGGCGGTCTGGAATACGTAAAGCTTAAGGTCTTCCTCTTTTTTTTTCTTCCCCTTCTCCGTCATACCGAGAAGATACCATAGTCTGTAGTATGATATAAATTGGCACAACTAGAGGTCCTACATACGAACCCCCCTCCTTCCATACACCACCCCTCTTAGAAAACTAACACTCTAACCAGTTCGATATTGACGCATACCATGTCCTTTCTTCCTCTCCCTCCACGCCAACTCTTTTATGACGGCAAAGTTCAGTCTGCTTCATCCGGCAAGACTTTTCAATCTGTCAATCCCTCCGACGCCACCCCGCTTGCCGAAATTCAAGTTGCCTCCCATTCTGATATTGACGCAGCTATCGCTGCTGCTGACCGAGCATTTCCCTCCTGGTCACAAACCCCTCCTATTGCTCGCGCGCGTATCCTCCAGAAGGCGTCTCTTATACTCCGTGAACGAAATGACGAAATCGCTCGGGTTGAATCTCTAGATTCCGGGAAGGCTTTCACAGAAACTAGTACAGTGGATGTTGTCACAGGCGCTGACGTTCTGGAGTACTATGCGAACCTTGTTGGAGGGGGTGGTCTGAACGGGGAGACCACTCAGCTGAGAGAAGACGCTTGGGTGTTCACTAAGAAGGCTCCTTTGGGAGTCTGTGTGGGAATCGGTGCATGGAATTATCCCATCCAAATGTATGACATCCAATTGGTTATTGCCAGCGCAGTTTTACCCGCACCACAACTTGAATCATGGCTAACTGAAACAGTGCCCTCTGGAAATCCGCCCCTTGCCTTGCTGCTGGAAACACCATGGTCTACAAGCCCAGTGAATTTACACCGCTTCATGCGCAGACTTTGGCAGAGATTTACAAGGAAGCTGGACTTCCTGATGGTGTGTTCAACATTGTTTATGGTGCCGGTGATGTTGGTGCTTACCTGACCTCCCACCCAACAATCGCCAAGGTCTCCTTCACTGGCCAGGTGGCCACTGGAATGAAGGTCGCCGGTTCCGCCGCTGGCAACATGAAATATGTAACCATGGAACTTGGAGGGAAAAGCCCTCTGGTTATCCTTCCTGATGCAGAGCTTGAAAATGCTGTCGATGGAGCTATGATGGCCAACTTCTACAGTACCGGTCAGGTCTGTACCAATGGCACCCGTGTGTTTGTGCCTTCTAGCATGAAAGTAGCTTTCGAGCACCACTTGCTCGAAAAGATGCAGTACATTCGCCCCGGCCCCTTGTTCGATGAAGCTACCAACTTCGGCCCCTTGAGCTCCGCCGTCCATCGTGAGAAGGTAATTTCCTATATTCGTCATGGTATCGAGACGGACAAGGCTACCCTCCTTTACGGCGGGCTTGGCAAGCCTCAAGTTTCAAAGGAGCTAGAGAACGGATTCTGGGTCCAGCCCACCATTTTCACTGATTGCAAGGATGACATGCTTATTGTCAAGGAAGAGATATTTGGCCCCGTAATGTCGATTTTGTACTACGAGACCATTGAAGAAGCCGTCCGACGGGCCAACGCTACCGAGCTTGGCCTGGCGGCAGGTGTCTTCACCAAGGATGTCAACTTGGCCCATCGCATTATCGACCAACTCCAGGCGGGTATTACTTGGGTAAACACCTGGGGAGAAAGCCCGGCTGAAATGGCAGTGGGTGGATGGAAGAAGAGCGGTCTCGGCGTTGAGAACGGCCGTAGGGGTATTGAAGCTTGGGTGAAGAACAAGAGCACTCTTGTCGATATGAATGGTGCTGTAGCAACTGTATTTGCTAAGCTCTAGGCAATGACTGGCACATAGATGTTTTAAAAAATAGTTGGAGCCATTACTTATGTCTATTTTCTTTCCTAAGCACTTCACGATATATGTGACTTGAGACAAATGAACCATACATGCACACTTTACGACAATGAACTTGGCCACAAAATTATATAAAAACACAGACGCATATCATTGTCTAATCTATTCTTTATAAAAAAAAGTTCCTTAAGTAGGGATAGAAGCACCTGGTACCAAACCGTCTAGAATATTGGTGAAGAAGAGAGGGAATAGGAAAACAAAAAAAAAAAAAAATAATAAGAGAAGAAAAAAAAGAAGTAAAAAATTTCCCGATAGGTCCATCCAGGCTATCAAATAAAAAACTGTTCCCTACTCCAAAACAAATGAAACAAAATAGAGCGCTTTATCGGCAATTTTACATATGGCCCACGTACTTTTGTCGAGAACAGCGTACTAACTCGGGACGCTTTCGCCCAACCATCAGTGTACGCCTTATATTACCTTGGGTCCTTGCCGTGTTTGATCAGTGCGAGATGACTCGAGTGCCCATGCGGTCAAACATCAGATCCCCCTTCAAGGTCGAGTCGAGTCCGCTGATGGCTGAATCGACCATTCGGGAAGACATGCTATCAGGCGTCAACTCCTCGTCATCTAATGTCTGGTTGAGCTGAGTATTGATTCTCAGGTCCTTGGGAACCCTTGGCGGTGTCGACGCTGGGGTGGGTTGCTGATTCGTTTTGCTCGTCCCCATAGGGGCAGGGACGTAGGTCCTCGGCCGGTAAACAAGAGGCGGCCCTTGCGTACGCGCATCAGTACCTGATTGTTCAATCGCCTCAAAATATCGGACTGTCTTGACTTTGAGTTCCAGTGTCGCATCCCGATCGCATACGATCAGCGGATGCTGATGCAACTGGAGGGCTGAAAGGGTCCACATATGATTGACACCACCTTCGAGGCCCTTCTCCACTGCCAGTGCCTTGTGAGCGCCAGTGGCCACAATAACGACCTCCCGAGCTTCCATGATTGTTTGAATACCAACGGTCAAGGACATTCGGGGCACCTGGTCCACGTCTCCGCCAAAGAACCGAGAGTTTGCCAAAATCGTGTCGTAAGCCAGGGTCTTAACTCGAGTGCGACTGCTAAGGGACGATCCTGGCTCGTTGAATGCAATGTGTCCGTCTGGACCAACGCCACCCAGGAATAGCTCGATACCGCCGTAGCGGGCGATCTTTGCCTCAAAAGAGGCGCATTCAGCAGCAAGATCAGAGGCGTTCCCATCGAGGATATTGATATTCTGAGGCGGGATGTCAACATGAGAGAAGAAATGTTTATACATGAAGCTGTGGTATGATTGAGGGTGGTCGCGAGGTAGCCCGACATATTCATCCTGCGATAATTAGCACATTTGATTTCATTGATAGAGGGTATGACTATAGCAAATATGACAGGAACCTACCATATTGAAGGTCACGACATTCCTAAAAGAAATGTCTCCCGCTCTGTGACGTTGCACGAGGGTCTTGTAGATGACTTCGGGACTACTACCCGTCGGAAGACCAAGAACAAAAGGCTGATCTTGTGTGGGCTTAAAGGCTTTGATGCGACCTAGGAGGAGAAGTCAGAAAGAACCCAAGCATGCCAACTGAGGCAATGGCATACTGATAATATAATCCGCGATGTATTCTGAAGCCTCCAGGGCGGTTTCTCTGATAATTACTCTCCTGTGCACAAAGAAGGAACGTGGTTAGCTTTAGGCCTAGTTCAACCCAGCTTGGGGAACAACAGATACTGCCATACATGATGAACAAGACTACGTCACCGACAACGCAGTGGGGCAGAGCTGAAAGTCTTTGGATAAGCCTGGGGCTTTCTCTTTCTCGAAGTAAAGGATGAACGATATATATGCCAGGCAATCGAAGATGTTTGGTACGGGAAAGGAGACCAAAAGATATCTTGGAACAGAAAGAAATATGAACAGCAAGGAGAAAAGAGGACTGTGGACAAAGAGGCAAGTAATATGGGAGGTGGCCATCTGCCCCATCCACTAATGGGCCTGTTACAGTTACCTGTCAGGCCCTAGGATCGGCTGTGGAGTGTGACGGCATGATACTGCCTTTTCCACTGCTGTTATCACAGTCTGATTTTCATCCCCCCCCCCCTCCGACCATGAGTGATGAATGTCACTTGACCCATGCCTCTTCCACAACTGGAGGCCCGTGCCGGAAAGAGTAATAACAATCCATATACAGTACCTCCAAATGGTTGATAAACAAGACATACAACGGGGTATACTACTATGTCTGGGACTCAGACCCCATTCCTTCGCCTTCCTGTATGTTCAATACCATTGTTGCTGAGGAAAGAGTAGCATCGTTGCAGTGGACTGATGACGCATACACTTCCCACTGGCTATGGTAGAGCATCCAATCAACCAGTAGTATCCGCGTCAGGAAATGAATAGCTTTTGTCATAGATCGTACCCTAGCTACCCAGGAAACAGTGAAGACAACGGCCCATCCTTCACTTCGACGTAATGTTGCACGAGGGGGTGGCATAGTACAGATATCAATGGGAGCTGTCCGGGGCCACTAAGCCTAGAATAGAATGGGTAATCACAGTCCGAATTGCTTGACAGTTCCGTTGCATTCGGTAGGATCGGGAAACCGGGGGAAGGGATCGGAGCCCCCATGCAACCCTCTCTTATCTGCTGTGGCGTCGTATCGATTGACGGAACTCTTGGTGGGTAGGCAAGATTGTTGTGTAATCTCAAGTCAATACACTGGTATTGACTAGTAATAAAAACTGATAGGACGGTTTGGTATGGTACGACGTATTACCGGTACCAAGAAGACAGAATTTACACGTGATCTAACCAGGTGACCCCGTCGGGCTTTCCTTCAGTACCAACGCCCCTCAACGAATGTCAGTAGGTACTGCCAAGGATGCAACAACCTACTAATAGGAATATTACATCTATTATACAGACGTGAGGGATAAAAACCTTTCTCTCTGGGAGTGTCACTATGGTCACTGCACCAGTACCTACTCTCCTGGATCGAAAGTCCAAAAAAATATTACCAATACCAGTACTCTAGACCTTTTCAATACTATACTATTCTTGCTTGATCAGAAAGCTAGCTTTCTTCTCGTCCCCACACTCTCCATGCATTATCATTCGTCAAGCACTGACCACCACCTGTTGAAGCTGCTCATAGCTTGCAGCCTTCCGCAGTCCAGTCCTTTGCCCCTGGTCATACTCAGATGAATCCTGACTAGCCTATTCCAAAGCTGATTTGTAGTATCCAACTGCCGGTTTTAGCCCTTGCCGTATTCTCCGACATCGTTTGCGGCGTGTGTCCCAACCTAATCTTTTTGCCCACCCAATATCGATCCTGAAATCTGATGGTCACAGTGTGGGCCATATTACCCTTGCCCATTTCGTTGTGTTAGATACTAAGCTGGCATTCCTTATTCAGGGCCCTCATGGCCCCAAGAGAGGACATGCTGCCCCCTGGCTGGGATGATCTAGACAGGTATGCAGCGATTCTGTCTGGCACGCGGTTCTCCATCATGGACTGTGCACCACCGCTTGCGGAGTGGTCACGACCGATTGCAGCTATTCACATTTTGCCTTTGCAATCCAGTATTGTTTCTTTTTTTTTTCTTTGTTTTCTTTTCTCTTCCCCCTTTTTTATTTTTTATTTTTATTTTTTATTTTTTTTTTTTACCCTTCGCCACTGTTTTACTGGATTCCGATTCTTATCTGCTATATTGAACTTAGTGTCCTTTTACCGGATTAATGGTCCTCGCTAACAATTTGAGTACTATGGCTTTTTTGACAGGCAGATGGGGCAGCTCTTTATGATGGGCTTTGATGGAACGTCCGTTGATCCTCAGATTCGCTCTCTCATTGAGGATTATCACCTGGGCTCGATCCTACTGACTGCCAAGAATTTGAAATGTATCTCTGCCTTCCTCTCTCATCGTTGATTTTGTTCTTGTGTCTATCTTACCTTCCTACGGACGCATCACATATACGATAACCACTAATTTACTTCTAGCTGCAGAAGATGCCACGCGACTAGTCCTCGAGCTCCAGACAATCGCTCGGGATGCCGGTCATCCGGTGCCATTACTCATCGCCTTGGACCAGGAAAATGGAGGTGTGAACAGTCTCTACGATGAAATCTACATCCGACAATTTCCCAGCGCAATGGGAATTGCTGCAACGGGCTCTAAATCTCTCGCCCGTGATGTCGCTGTTGCAACTGCCCAAGAACTGAAGGCTGTAGGAATCAACTGGATTCTGGGCCCCGTGCTAGATGTCTTGACCAACGTACGAAGCCAACCCTTAGGGGTTCGTACCACGGGTGATGATCCCCAAGAGGTATCGCACTACGGAGTGGAATTCATGAAAGGTTATAAGGAAGCAGGGTTGGTGACATGTGGCAAACATTTCCCGTCATACGGTAACCTTGAATTTCTTGGATCCCAGTCAGACGTCCCTATCATCACCGAGTCGCTAGAACAGCTCAGTTTGAGTGCACTAGTTCCATTTCGAAACGCCATACTCCATGGAATTGATTCCATGATGGTGGGAGGCGTTTCCATGTCGTCTGCTGGGTTTCACGTGATGCATGCTTGCCTGAGTGAGCAAGTTGTCGATGATCTGTTGCGCAAGAAGATGAAATTTGACGGTGTGGTAGTTTCAGAATGCCTGGAGATGGAAGCACTCACTCATAATATTGGGGTGGGTGGTGGGACAGTCATGGCAAAGAAGGCGGGCTGCGACATCGTTCTTCTCTGCAGGTCATTCCCAGTGCAGCAGGAGGCGATCACTGGATTAAAGCTTGGTGTGGAGAATGGTATCATTGGCAGAGCTCGCATAGAACAGTCATTACGCAGAGTTTTGAGCATGAAGGCGAAATGCACCTCCTGGGAACTCGCTCTCAATCCTCCGGGTCTTTCCTCACTCACCCAGATGCAACCTTCCCATACCACTCTTTCCACTAGAGCGTACAACAGCTCTATCACTGTCGTTCGAGATAAGAAAACTCTTTTACCCTTGTCCAACATCATTGAGCCCAGTGAAGAATTGTTGCTTCTGACCCCATTGGTCAAGCCATTACCCGCTTCTGCAGTGTCTCGCTCAGTCACCGAGCACCTGAATTTATCTATTGAGCCCATGACATGGGACCGGACTTCCTCTGTGTTGAGTGGTGAGAGTGTCTTCAAGGAACTAGGGAGGTCACTATCACGGCAAAGAAATGGGCGTGTTTTGCATACCTCCTACACAGCCAATGGCGTCCGCCCGATCCACGAAAACTTGATAGACCGGGCCAGTGCGGTCATCGTAGTCACTGCAGATGCTAACAGAAACCAATACCAATATGGCTTTACTAAGCACGTATCTATGATTTGTCGGTCGCAGTTCACGCCTTCCGGCGAATCTCGCGAGAAGCCTGTGATCGTTATTGCTGCCAGTTCACCATACGATTTCGCAATGGATCCCTCCATCGGGACTTATATTTGCACCTATGATTTTACGGAGACGGCTCTAGAGGCACTAGTTAAGATTCTTTACGGGGAGATAATCCCCATGGGCTCATTGCCAGGATCCATTAATCGCAGCCAGAAGCTCCATCAAGCAAGACAGCACTGGCTGGTGGAGAATTGGAACGAAGAACGGGACTCGCATGCTTTGGATTCCCTCTTAGATGCGGTGAGAGAGGACTGTACTCAGGCGCAACGCTCAGAACTGCTGGGTGTGACGTCTTGCAGCTTCCTTCTGCGGAGAGAAGAAATTGATGAAGCTCATTTTGTTGTACGAAATAGCAGTACCCAAGCCCTGTACGGTTTCTGCTCGACATACTTCTTTCGGTCCACAGGCACGGGCGTCATTGGGGCCTTGATTGTCGACCCGGCAAGACGGAAGCTATCAATTGGGGCTTCCCTCCACAACCGCGCTATCCGAACACTCCTCCAACGAAAAGGTGTCAAGAGGTTTCAGCTAGGCTCTCGCTTGCCGGGGATATATCTAGGTATTCCGTCTGCAAACCCTGTCGAGAGGAAGAAGCTTCGGCAATGGTTTGCAAATTTAGGATGGAACACAGCCCTCTCGCGGCCCGTTTGTAGTGTGGTGTTGCGCAGCTTGTCATCTTGGAAGCCGCCAAATGTACTCATCCAAGGACTGCAGAATGCGGATGTGATCTACGACCTCGTATATGGATGGGATTATGCAGACACAATCCTTGACCATATCAAAACTAATTCTAGACAAGGCGTCATAGATATCTATAAGGTAGCCCTTGGAGGAGCGCCTAATTGCGGGATTATAAGGGCTACGCGTCCTGGTGATGGGGCAATCCTAGGTAGCGTGGTCATTTACAACGGACGAGCTACCTTGGCGGAGCATATGCCTGCCCTGAAAGCCATGCATTCGTCCACGGGGGGCATTTCTTCCCCAGTTATATCACCCTCCGTGGGTGAGTATGCCACAGTAATGCAGGGGCTGATTTTCATGGGAATCAAACAGCACCGTAAACAGGGTGCTGATAGCGTCATTATGGATTGTGTGGGTACACCCTCTTTTAAACCGTTTGGTAGCCTTTATACTGACACTTGTAAAACAGGTTGATGGTGACAGCAATTTCGACAGTCTATCCGGAATAATGGGTTTCAGTACGCTACACAGCTTTGAGGAAGTTAACTGTGACGCTGCGACCTGGACAATGATGACCGCGTCTTAGAAGATTCCCCTTTCTTTCTTTTTTTTTTTTTCCATACGTCTTTCTTTTCTTTTCTTCCCCCCTGACTTCCACCTCTCTTATTGTTTGGACAGTTTGGGCAGTTCGAGGCCATATGATATCCACTATGTACTGGTTTCTGTTACTAGAAGCTTTCTTGGGTTTCCACTATCTTGTAGCTCCTGGAAACTATTTCGTTTTAGTATATGTTTATCTAATTGACTCTATAAATTTGGAAGATCCCTTACTCTTCGGAGATTTGTTTCAGTGTTTGAAGGATGATACGATGGGTCCTCATGTACGAGTACATATCCAATCAATCTTTCAAGCTCAGGTTTCGACAGTCCAAGGGATACAGGGGAATTTTGCGGATGAAGTTAGATGGATGCCTAGAGAGCAAAGCAGATCGGATTTCGGATGATCCACGCGCTGTCTGGTATTGGCGCAGGAACACGAATGCGGGCCTTGATTAGCAGGTGGAGAGCGAGTTGGTTAGAGGGTCTTTTTCTCTTACCCTTTATTTATTATTTATTTTTTTAAGTACTTCTTATTAAAAAAAAAAAAAAAAAAAAGGATTCTCTTAGCAAAAGTATTCCCCGATAACTCAGAATTTGACCTCGGAAGTAAAAAGGCGCCAAGATCCGACCTTGGAAGATGGGCCAATTACTGAACGTCTAGGGCCGGATTGACAGCGGTTCCTTGTGCGATGATCCTGATAGCGACAGATACTGCAAACCTCTTTACCTAATTTTCAAAGGGCTACTATAGATATTACTAGGCAACATGAGATATAGCATCAGACATGAGTAACAAACATGTTTCATGGGAACTCCACAGATGAAGCACTCACCGCAGTTCATACGGTTTGGGACAAACATTACTACTTCCATTGACGAAATGGTTCTGTCCTAAAACGATGAGCGAGAGCTTCTGTCATTGTTTTCAGGGCCTCGGAGCCTAATTTGAGTCCGTTCAAGCCGACTGGTGCGAGTCTAGCCCATGGACATACTTTCTACCGAGCCACTAACTCTACAGTGGGTTAGTTTAATTTAGGTGATGCGGAGTCAGGTCACTGTCCAGTGTCGGCAGCTCAAGGCCGTAGGCATGGACCGTTTGCGGATTTGCGATAGTACGGGACAAGTGGACCACCACTCCTCCGTAGTGTTATTCCCTTTCCCTCCTCTTTGGTTCTCTTAGAAATCAAAGGAAAAGAAGAATATTTAATGCTGATTATTTGTAATATACACGTTTTGAGACCCTTTTTCTTTCCTATAAAAAAGAAAAAAAAAAAAAGGAAGAAAAGAAAACTTTTTTCTTTAGAACTAAGAAAGTGAGAAAAGAATGAAAATAAAGAGAAAACAGGATCCTAAACATTATTCTAATTCTATTCTATTTTTCCATTTTCCCCTTCAATAATTGAGGAATGCTACAATGCTGCAATAAAGAGTTTCCTGCCTTGGACTTTGTCAATGGTCCAGACACAATACAGGATATTCAGGAACCAAATTTCTGTGTTGAAAGAGCGACGAAAATGACGACACAGCACATTATACCAAGTTCCTTGTAATCGTGTTGACTAGGATGGATCCTCTTGCATAAAACTAAGACTATAAAGAACTCATCTGAAGTGCCCTGAACTCCTACTAGTAGATGGGGTAGAGATAGAAGTTGTACAATACAGCATAATACAGAGTTGCTGGGTATGCAAGCCCATACTACTGTGTAAAAAGTATTCCTCCGTGCCCACAGTAGTGGTGCTGCGTGTATCCATTCGGTGTACTTCATAAGAGACTAAGTATCTAGAGAATCCACCGTCCCAACGGTGCGTTATTTACCGGTTGTCAAGGATCTCAAACGAGGCTTTGGAGAGCACCCCACGTAGTCAACCCAGAGCCTTGGTGTATGTGCCAGTCTTTACGTTTTTTTATCCTTTAGGAATGATCTGTCGCTGAGCTGCACATCTCTTGATCCAAGGTTCATCACTATTTGCCACTAAAATCTGGATTTAGCGTGGAATACATGATGGTGATATAAGCCGAGTGTTTAGCTTGCCTCAGACGCTACTAGGTAGCTCATCTAATAATACTTCGGTCCATTTTATCACCATCTCAGTCGAACATGTTCACTTATGTATAAATGGTTTATACACTCTGAGGAATTTGAAGCGAAAGGAAACACCAATAGGTCGCCACTTGGCGCCACAAACTCGCCGTCACTTTGCATCATGAGATACTTGCGAGACCCATGCAGCTTGGTGGTTTCACCAAGAAAGTCTGTGGCAAGAAGGGGCAGTCACATGAATAAAATTCTAGTGAAGAGAAGCCACCCTTCAGTAGGACAAGAGGGGTTCTAGAAACATGCTAGAATGTGTAAACTTTCTGGTAACCCTGAACATATGACAATGTAGGAGGGAATTAATCATGTAAGTACAAATTACAAAGCCCTGTCGTTTTCAGGCCACTAGAGCTAGCTGGGCACATGAGGTTTCTTGCCAAGAAGAAATAGACCTATCGATGAGGAAGCACGGGCGTGGATAGCGTTATTCTGTAACAGTACTTCCATGTTGATACAAAAACTGCGAAAAAGCAAGAATGAGAACGGGGCAAAGGTGGTAACTATCTAGTACGGAGTACCTACTACGACTTACTGAGTCGAAGTGCGTTCACTCGCAAACCAGCTTCAGCCATGAGTGGTCCCTTGGTTCACTAAGACGGCCATGGCCGAATTAAGGGCGCGGCTGATCCGGCCTCGTCGGCTTGGTCTGAGACATACATCTTTAGTCTTGCCCAATCACAGCCTCAACCCATCTATTTGGCCCCCATCGTGGAGGGCTGTAGGTCAGAGAAAGTCAATACTAAAATTGAGGATGCTAACTGTTTTTGGTCTCGTGTGTTAGACCCTGGAAGCGACCCTGATATTCAATAGCCTGATAGGGTAGTACTAGCTAGAGAGTACATGGACTAACATGTGCATGCAGTAGAATATCGTTTAATACTGTGGCTTCTTCTCTTAGCACCCAGTCTTATCTCATAGCCAGCTCCGAACTATACAGTAGATACCAATCAACTAGGGTTGGAGCTAATGTATAAGCTACAGTAGTGTGGTGAGGCCATAGCCTGCGCTTCCCAGCAATTCCACTGACAGAGATCTTAACATGCGGGTATACGGAGTTGTCGGATGATAAAATCTGTTAACAGGCTGTCATTCCTCGTTGCTGTGTAAGCCAAGAATTTTTCAGGTTCCCCTAGGTCAAAACTCTGCTGTGTCCAATCTTACCACCAACTATTCCCGCATCCAATAAATGCGAGCCACCAAGTATATTTTCTTTCTAAGTTGAATAAATATTAACTAAGCATAGAGCGGAATTTGAAACACCGTTCAAGGTAAGCTTTGACCGCGGACCAATCGCAAAGCCTCATGCCGTACCACCTCCCCCGAATGTGGTCTTTTTGTAAATAGCCCTGATACCATTCCGATATTACTTTTATGATAAGATTCTATTCGGCGGACAGAGATAACAAGGCGCAGTAAGAGTAACCGATGAGTCGATCATGCCGGGATCTCTAGCCTTTCCCCACCAAAGATCCAAGCAAAAAAAGGCTGAGACGAGGACATGAATGAAAGAGAGAAGGTAAGCGAAAAAGGAAAAGGTGTCAAGAGTCTCGGCTGCATGTAAAACAGACCAATATTGATCGAACTCTCCTAAAGTATGGAATAGAGCATGGAAAACAGCTAGTGATCAGGCGGAGACCAAACTTTGGTTTATGATTATACTATTCCCGTTTTTGATTTTTTTTTTTATTGGAGAGAGTGTCTTACCCACATGCAGATCGTCAGTTGCCAAAGCAGCTCAAGGAGAGTATAATGCGCCTATGGTCATCACAAATTTACTTAAGCGTTGCAAATTGCTATTACTATGATCGTTTCAATTGGTCTTATTATTACAGACTGATGGGTACTCAAGTTGTATCATAGTACCATGCTATACTAGTGTACCGTCCACGGTTACCCATGGACTGTAGGTATCCACTACGCCTTACCATTTATGTCAACTTGCAATATCTGCATTCATCGAAATCGCCTGGACCTCCACTGTCAGCCTTGAGATCCTCTGGTTTAGCTTGCAGGTGAGCGACCCTACCTTAGTTTGGCTCGTGTTATGGAGCACTCAGGGTGATCAGAACAGAGCGACAAGCTGACAGGACTTATTATTAGTATTAACTTACGGTTTTATTGTCCAATTAATTACCTTGTTTCTGCCTATATCCTCCGTCTGAAGGCTAGAAATAACTTCTATCAGTACATACTAAATACTGCGTATGATGCTTCTTTATATTAACCACCCTGGACAACCTGGTTGGAAAACCGAGGTTAGCCGCGAGACTTTAAGTCTAATGAGAAATTAAAAAGATGATTTCGTCCCTAGTCTAGCCTAGGTAACTCAAAGCTATTAATTTACATGAGTGGTTTGAGAAAATAAAAAAGTAAAAGGAGAAAAAGAAAAATGAAAAAGAAATAACATAAACAGGAAAGGGAAAAG
>NW_022475720.1:0-14127 GCF_009193585.1 Aspergillus caelatus
TTTTTTTAATTAGTTTTCCTCCAGGGAGTGTAAGAAAGAGACATTCCTATCTATTGAACCATATAGTATCCATACCCTTGTTGGGAAGGAAAAATCTTCTCTTTTTTTTCCCACACTTTTACTTAGAACAAGTATAGTTAACCGGCCCACAGTAGTTAATTCAAGTCCAGTCCACTCGCTTGTTAACTTACATAACTATCACCAAGCTAAGCAACAGTCTAACGTTGAGCCAACGGACTAGACTTTCGGTGGATTGATTCTCCTTTTACCCCTTTCTCTAGTGTGAGAGAGACCGATAGCCAGACGATATTTTGCCGATTTGCCGGCACGAGGGTTGGTCTCGCTTTGAATCCATGGATGAAATACTCCGTAAATAGTTACTCAATATTAATTGGTCATCGACCTTGAGGGTCCATGGTTGGTTGCAGTGCATGGATACGATACCCCCCTTGTGTCCTCTTCAGGAAAGAGTGACCCAAAATTAAAGAGATCATTAGTAGTAGTAGTGAGTCGAAATGTGCAGAACATGGTAGGACTGATGACCATGCAGCTTAGGTGAACCGGTTTCTCTTAGAAGATTGGGGGCCGTTGACATACTTGATCAATCGACAATATCCCATCTTCTAACTGACAAACAATATGAATTCATTGTCTAGCCTCGGTTGCCCAACATCAAGTCGCCATTACAACTCAAGTCCGTTTATTCACCTTACCAGTGTCAAGACATGCATACTACCAAGATCTTATCTTCACTGGGAGACCTCCAGCAGTGTAGATTAGAGCGAAGACCAACACGCCATTCAATCCAAGGGCAAGCATAGAGTTGCAGCAGATTCGTGTTGGATACTATTACCATCGTATGAGATTGAAAACAACATGCCCCTCGTCCGCGTAGGCTGTCAGGGGCGGACTGAAACGAAAACTACTTTTCGTGCATCGGGCCAGTCCAGGAACTGAATCCTCAGGTCCCTCAGTGAGATTTGGTATACGAACGTTGGGTTTTTATTGTACTGGCGATGGAGTTAGTCCTCCCCGGTCTTGGAAAATAATAAGTAGGGGCTTACTTCCGAGGTGACTTTGAGTTCTCTAAGATTAAGCTCTATGCGAACCCCAAGGGTTCTTCAAACTCACGAGGACTGGCGAATTGGTGAAGAACCGACCAAGGAAAAGGCGATATCTGTTCTTCTTACTCCGTAGTAATATGATGGCGTGACTCAATTTGGAAGATCTCTGGTAACTGAGTCCTGTCCCCGCATACAGTATATTAGACAACCAATGATCATCTGTGAGACAGAAGATAACGAGTCATGTGTCACAGGGCTTCTGGTACTATCTACTACTAATAGATACTTGGATGAAAGCAAAGTCGTACTACTTATGGAGTACTGAGTAACATATTGCCTGCATGGCTTGCATAGAGCAATTAAATAAGTGATATACTCACAGAATTTCTAGTAGAAAAAGACCTTGACAGGTTGAACATACACAGCCCTAGCATACCGGGCCGACACAACTTCCTATTTTGCGATTGAATTTCCGAAGGGTCAAGAGCGGTAAGCTCCAAACACTCTGTAATATGTATGCATGTTTCGTGTACCTACAGGTAGTAGTAGGGTATTACGGAATTTCTTGGTAGTCGCGTCCATACTACTCCGTACACAGGACGTACATACATAAGAGCCGATGCACCTGGACCAACACTTAAAGCAGAGCTCCATTGACCCAATCACGGCAAAGGTGAAGTGGATTCTGCACGATGGCTATCGTAATATAGCTGCTAGTTGATGTAATGCAAGGATGAGATGATCAATGACATTTGAGTCTAGATGCGACAGTCTATGAGAAGTCATATGGATCGTGCCATATCGGTGGAAGAATTATCATCTTTGACTGTGATACCCTACCTGCTGCACATCGACGGGCTAAAAGGCCACATTGTCAGATCCCTTTTACTGCCAAGGGGGTCACGTGGAGACCTGTGGAGCCTCAGGGTTCTGGATGCATAAATTACCGGTCCACGGTACAATGGTATGACAAGTACCCCTTTACAACACCTTACGCTCTGCCATGTGTACAGCATCAATACATCTTTTAGGCTAACCGTTCAATTAGAGTCGATACTAAAGCACGGATATAGGAAATTTTTAGGTCAACACTCCGTGCTCCGTACATATCCCACAATCGTTTGTACCAAGGCTTGTCATGTTGTATGCGAGTTGCTTCGTTTCATTGTCTAGCTGCTATGGCTATTCTATACATGCGGCTGCTGCGATCACACACATCTCGTCAGTAACTTCTATAGTTATGAACGCTGGCATGTAGTAGTACTGGGGCAAGCTTCTGTGACCGACAGCGTGGACAACCGTGATCATGTCGAATCTTAAGGCTAGGGTTATGCCGAAAGGACGATTTTACGAGACTTCCCCATCACAAACTCACAAAGCAATCAGGGAGACTCCTCTTGGTGCTCACTCAGTTGTATGTATATAGATTTGTGTTTATCCCTTGGTTGTTATCTTCACGTTGTTGTAATCAAATCCATGCTTTGGGAATGGCTGTAGTAATCCGTAAACCTGTAATAATAACAAGGCTTCTTATAGTCTGGAGTACTGACGGAGTACGGAGTACTCCATTCTTAATATCCCCCTGGTGCATTGGGGCGCTTAATAGGTAATGGTAAGTTGGAACTATTTACTACCGGATTATGGCAACAACAAAGCCAAGGCTTTAGGGAAGTTTAAAAGAGAAGGGAAAGGAAAGACACAAATAGAAAAATTTCCAGTGGTGTCCTTAGACCTCTTGGAATGATGGTACATACCAAGCATCTAACTATCGTGCAACAGCTTGAGTAAATATTGGCTAATCCAGTGAAGACGTACGTGTCTTGCAGGCCAGTTAAGCTTCGGGTTCTCCCATACGTACTGAAGTCTGAAAACCCCTAGGAGAGGATCCCTGACCGATTTCGATAACCAAGGATAACCAAGGGTGAGAAAAACTGGAATAGTAGATTCAAGCGCCATCGTCCTATTCCTTGTGCTGGTAATTTTTAGTAATCAATTTGATGGGCGAGGCAGCGCCTAAGCAATAATTTACTAACCAGTGATTGCTTGGTGCTCTCCGGACTCCGGAGGCTCCATACCGAGTACGGTATTCAAACCCGTACTAGAAACGTACGAAAGAGTTGTGACCTTCCAATTTAGTGGGTAAGTTTACCGTCTGTGACCATGGCCGCTTGCGCCTCCTTGGTCTTGGCGAAACTTCCACCCATCCCCATCCCCAAAATAATCTTTCATTTCATCGATTGCCTCCCGCAGTCTGCGACCTCCCACCCGAGTTCCTCTTCCAACCTGATGCGATTGATGAGCTCGTCGACTTGCTCCGTGTTCCCGGCCTCATTGCTAAGGACATCAGTCCCCTGCGTTGCTGTCAACGTTTCCCGCCATCTCTATCTGGCCGACAACTGAAAGGGGAAAAGTTGGAAAGGAGGCATTTCCTCCGGCCGCTCGTTTTTTATTCTATATTTTTTTTTGTTCGGTGGCCAATATTCTTATCTCCTTTGTTAATAAACCTATTAATTGCATAAGATATCATATACTCGGAGCGTATCTCGCTAGCATTAGAAGTGTGGGTTGACCTCACTGTTACTTGCATGCGAACCGTCCCCCTTTCAGCAGCCCCGATTTTCACTCAGATACGGCAGTCATCGACTCAGTCTTCCCCGGATTTCCGCAAAATCTCTTTCATGTTCAGTGGAACCTGTTAACACTACTTGGCTTGATCTCTTTTGAATCGACGCAGTGTGAGCAGCCTTGCGCCCATGGGGTTGACGCAGCGAATCTCAAAATGGCTGCCCTCTTCGCCGAGTCTCCCTGTGGATGACGTTTCGCGCGAAAAGGGCCGCAACATTTCCAGATTCGCGTTCTTCAAAAGAAGAATACGCTTGAAGGGCAATTCATCGATTTCTATACCCTTGGGATTTGTTTTGCTATTTCCATGCCTTGTAATAGTCCTAGTTTTACTTCTTTTTGTTCGACACCCTTCTTCTCCCGGTGGCATTTTAATCCCAGCTGGCACACCTCCATCTATAAGGTTAGTATAATCTTCAAACCTATGCACAGACCCCTTAGTATTCTCAATCACTAACAACTCTGCCGCTCTTTTCAGAAAAATAAGTGAAAAGCATGACAAGGTCTTCGCCTCGGGATGCCTGCAGGTTGAGAAAGAGGTTGAGGGCAAACGTGCGAATGCTGCGTTCGTCGTTCTCGCTAGGAATAAGGAGTTGGACGGCGTCATCCAGTCTCTCAAGTCAATTGAGAGACATTTCAACCGATGGTTCCACTATCCTTACGTGTTTTTGAACGACGGCGATTTTGATGACAATTTCAAGGATACCGTGAAGAATTATACAAGTGCTCCTGTGGAATTCGGCAAGATTGACGATACCATGTGGGGTTATCCTAAGTGGGTTGACCATGACGTGGCAAAGGAAGGCATCAGAAAGCAGGGTGACGCCGCTATTATGTATGGTGGAATGGAGAGTTACCACCATATGTGCAGATTCTATTCTGGGTCAGTATAATTGGTTCAACGTCAGTTTTCTAGTTTACTAATGCTGTAAACAGCTTCTTCTACAAACATCCCCTCCTCATGAAGTACGAATGGTACTGGCGTCTGGAGCCAGAGATCAGTTACTTCTGTGACATAACCTAGTGAGATCAACCCTTGGCACCGTTCGTACTGAGATTGAGCATCCATCACTTACACGTATATAGCGACCCTTTCGTCAAAATGGCTGAAGCAAATAAAACCTATGGATTTACGATTGCCGTTAAAGAACTTCGTGAGACTGTCCCCAACATCTTCCGCTATGCCTCGGCCTATAAGCGGAAGCACAATCTCGAGTCAAAGGGACTTTGGGAGATGTTCCTCGAAAGGCCACCTGAGGAGGAGCCCAAGCCCGAGGAAGGAAAACAGGATAAGCTCCCTGAGGAAATCCTGCAAAATGAGCCTGGAGAGAACACTGTTCCCGATGTCGACCCTGAGGCCATGGAAGGCGAAAAGTATAACATGTGCCATTTCTGGAGTAACTTTGAAATCGCACGCTTGGACTGGTTCCGCAGTAAGGAATACGAAGAGTTCTTTGAAATGATGGATAGGAGCGGTGGTTTCTGGATGGAAAGAGTACGTATTCGAGATTTCCCCAGTACCTGATTTCCCTGCAGGCTAACAACGTAATCACAGTGGGGTGATGCGCCTATCCACTCACTAGCCGCAGGCGTTCTTCTGTCGCCCAGCGACATCCACTATTTCCGCGATTTTGGCTACCGCCATACGACCATCCAACATTGCCCCGCTAATGCTCCCGCCCGACAACTCCCACGAATCCCGTGGCTTGAAATGACCACGGAAGATGAGAAAGCGCGGTTCGAAGAGGACGAGTACTGGGCAAATCCCGACCCGGTCAAAGAGAACGGTGTCGGCTGCAGGTGCAGGTGTGACACAGATATCGTGGATGTTGAGGGTAAACAAGGCAGCTGTCTTGCCGAGTGGGTAGAAGTTGCGGGAGGTTGGGCTTCTCCCTAGATTCGGACAACTTCATGCTTTGTCCGCTGTATAATCATCGCCTCCTCGTTTCCATGCCTTTTTTGTTCAACTATGAGCATTACTCGGGTTGCCGTTGGAGTTATTGTTGCTTGAGCCGTCATCTTATGTTGGCTGTGGGGTTCTGGGCGGCGTTCAACGGATCTGACAGCTTCTTTCATGGAAAATGGGGTGATCATTCTCATCAATATTCACAAATTCATCTAGCGTGCTTTGTATGTTTTCATTTGGATTGCCGCGTTTTGTTAAAACAGAGAGACTTTCTTCTGGAAAAAGACGGTTACTGTCCGGCCGTCAGCTTCAAGATAGTCCCCGAGAACCTCTACCGGAATCTATGTCCGGTCTCTCCACAGGCAGGACCGTTCTCTCTACGTAGCTCTTGGCTACGTTGAGTATTCCACGCCTCTGTTCCTCACGGTCTCTGACAAAGGCTCGATGCCCGCTAGCCTGGTTTCGATTATGCCTCCTGCTCCGCAATTCTCTTTGGCATATTACTATATGGTCCATTCACCTCAGGAAACTGGCTGTCATCGGGTACGACATTAAGTTGCAGCGGACCGATGAGGATGGAACTACTTGCGGCGGTTAAACCCTTCTTGGCCCGCTTATCCTTGCAGAGACCACTAATCTATGCCCGATGTCCTGACGCACTGCCTTACCCTGTTCTATATCTCACCTTTATTTCCTACCCTTCCTCGCCGTTATGTCATGAATTGTACATATCTTCTTTCTTTTCTTTTCCTTTCCTTGTTCTGAAATCCTGGTGAAACTAGGTCATTTCAGATGCATAGCCCCGAAGAACGCAAATAAACGACTCCCAGCATGGCTTATTCATAGAGTATGAGATTTCTCCTTGTATGTAAAGGGTTTTACATCTTTCCTCAAGGCTGGAGAGAAATACTATACTAGTATTAGTACTAATGACCGTGACCGGGCAATGAGTACTAGCTGCATCAGCTAGGCTCCTTCAGGTTAGTGGGTGCCTGATAGGAGATAAAGAGATGCCTTATCAGTTCGATTCTAGAAGAAGTGCATATGATAGAGTACTAGTAGTACTCGAGAGATCCAGGCAATAAGGGGACAAGCAGGCCACCTAATTAATATCCATAGATTCGCAGCTTTTTTTATTCCTTCCTGTTCAGTTAATCCTGCTTCGGGCCGTGACAGGTGAATTCCGTGCCTAGTAGTCATAGTAAGCACACCACAATTGTCCCTGTCATGTGCCCCGCGCGTGGCAGTCACCATCTCCAACTCTATTCTCTTAACATCTTCTCTCTCGGTCATCTTCAACCTTTAACAACGCCACTAGCTATAGTCTGAGTCTTACCATGCTGAGATCTTTATAGACTCGATATCGAGCAGATTCTCTTCATCATCAGTTTGGTCACGGGTTTAGAAGCGTCTAATATACCACTCCGCTCGGGCCCGGGACCCTCCCTCACCCCACAGCGTCCGCCTCGTCATCGGGCATCTGCTTTTTAGGCTGAGCTTATCGAGGGATATCCACAAGAAAACAGCCCTCTGCCGTTAAAAAGGACAGAGCAAAAGCTCCCCTCTCGACAGATAACGTATCCTCCCGCTGATCTTTGTTTTATTTGCTCTTTGGCTTAGCCTACGTCTATTGTACTCGACCGAATCTCCGCGTCTTTGGACCTGGCTTACTCTGACTTTTGCCCCATGCTACTTCCACACTGACGACATGGCTGACTCTCCAAGGCCTCACTCCAGACGCCCATCCCTCACCTCATCCTCTTCACATCTGCGGTACCCAACTTTTCCTCCTCTGAGTGGCTCAGTTGAAGAGTGGTTGTCCCGCTCGAGGCCTATCAGTATGACGTCAAGTCATCTCGCGGACTACACGCCCAGGCCACTGAGCGAAAGCTGGGCAACACTGAGCGCTTCCGACGTTCATTCTGAGGATGGTAGCCGCTCTGAACAAACCGACGTTGGGTCTCTAATTGACCAAGCCGGTCCGGATGACGTTGCAAGCCTTGACGAGCAGTATAGCGGCAGCGAGGTTTATGGGAACGAAGAAGACGATTATGACTCGAAAAGCAACGTTTCTGAATCTCAGGAACTACCCGCTCTTTTCCCTCAGGTCAGATGCTCTATCGGTGACAGTAACATAACCACGAAGACTGCTTTTCGTCAATCAACCGAGTCGATAGAGTTTACCGAGCCTGAAAAATGGCCTGAAGTTGAACAAGTGGAACTGAAACACACTATCCGTATGTTTAAAGGTACCGAGGCCGACGAGCTGAAGAGTCAGTTTTCTATCAACCTGCAGGACTCTATTCTTACAGCCACCGTTCAACAAACCATGACGAAGAAGAGCCTTGACACTGACAAGCCGTTCCGTGTGCTTTATATCGGAGATCCTGAGTTTCGAAACATCATTCTCGACAAAATTGGAGATGTCCTTGTGTCGAGCACCTGTAGTGACTTTGAAAGCAGTTCCACAGAATCCTCTAGATATCACGTTGTACCAACATCGTTCGGGACAGGCGCAGTCCCTAATTTCGCTGAGCTCCTTCCAATCCATGTCCAACTTATTGTTGACGAGTGCCCTGGAGCTTCTGTTGGCTGTCAAAATGATAAGCCCAACACCATTAGATTGGATTTCAAAAATCGGCCATCATGCACATCTTCCTGGACAGGGGGCGAGTATTGCGTCTCATCCCCAACTGAATGGACGCTTCCTGATGTAGCGATTCTTTTCTTATCCAGCAGAGACTCTGCAACTGTGATGGAGACCCAAAACCTGGCTCGCATTTTCATGGAAAGGCATGGCATTCCGGCTATGGTTATATCCGAGAAGCCGCTCTGGGATCTGGCCGAAGTAATTCCTCTGAACCACCATAGCCTCCACATGTGCCTGGAGTCTCGTCATCCGCTGACTGGGAAAGTCACAGTCCTAAGAAGGTATCCTATTGATCTAGCGACTTTTGAGAGTATCACGCCCGGGCAGCTCAATAGGAATCTTGCCTCTTTGATGAGCATCTATACTAAAAAGTCTGAAAACATCGCCCTGGAGAATACCGGCAACTTCCAGAGGAAGCCACTCTTCTTTGTTGAGAAGTGGACAACAAAAATACCCTTCATCCCTTTCCTGAATGACAACCGTGAGTTGACGCCTGTGCTGCGTTTAATCACTCTCACCGTTCTCTTAAGCGTAGCTACCATTCTAGCACACTCAGCTTTGCGTGCTACTTCAATTCTATTCCCCCAAAAAATTCCTCAATCGGTTATTTACAATACTGTATCCAATGCCCCGAGCCGTACTTCTACCAGTATTATGACAGCAAATGATTTAAAACAAACTTCACTCTCTACACTGTCTTCATCGGTGACCGATGTTCAAGTTTTGGGGAACCATCACCAGGGTCATTCCCAGTTGGACAACATGATGGGCGGACTATTGTCCCCTCCTAAGAAGCAGGAGTTTGAAGGCTTTGAGATTCAGACTGTTGGTGATTGCCACCTTGTGATAAAGCCACCCAATAAAACTTTGACTGGGAAAAAATATCCAAGATTTGATGTCCAAGTGAGCCGGGGAGCCAAACCGCTCGAATATGAGCTCTCTCGCTTGTTTGATGGAGTATACACACTTAAACTTGATCGAGTGGATGCGTATGGAATTGTGAACGTCACAGTCACTATGGCTTCAAGACCTCCTCTCCGCCAAACCACATCGGTGGACTTTGGAACCCCGTGGCTAAAGATCGCAAATTGGAGGCGGGCAGCACATGTAATCTCGTCCCAGTTTATGGGGGATTTCAACACTGCGCAAGTTGGATTATCAGAAGTGTACAGTCGACTTTGCACTGATTTGCAAGTCATTATGGGGGATGTTGTAAAAAAAACCCATATCTTACGCCGAGAAGCAAACGTTCTCCGTCATGGCACTGGGCAGCTTTCTGAGACAAAAGACGTGGTTGTCTCGATGTCCAAGCAGCTTTCTGAAGTCGTCAGACGTACTGCTGTCCAGCCATTCCTCGCCGTATCATCAGTCCTGCAGGAAAAGACCATCAAAGTAAACCAAGAGACGCAGGAGATTATCAGTGGTACATGGCATCGAATTAGCAATCAAGCATATGGGTTTGAACTCAAATCTGTGAAGGACCATATTCGAAATGCAAGGAAGATCCATACGCTAGACACGGCCCAGAGAAGAGCTAAACGCTTGATGAAACGAAAGTGCCAACACTCTGAATGTTTGTGAGAAAAGCTGCGGGCTTGTACCCTTGCTTAGTCTATTTTTACGACTTCGAACTTTGTATTTGCTTTTCGTACGTGCCTGCGGTGCCTATTCTTCTTCGGTGTTTTTCTCTTCCCTCCTACATCTCCTTATCCGTCTTCTTCTTTTCCCCCCTGCTATTGGGGGAGGGATGGTTTGTCTTGTTCCTAGGCGAAAAGGGTCACGATATTTTTGCTTCCATTTATTTATTAAAAGGCCCGGAACCATGTTAGTGTTTCGGGACAGTTGCTATGTAGTAATGAATACCATGTGAAATGCTAAAACCCTCTTTTGATTTTACCACTCTTTCTTCGCCTAGAAATCTCTTAATGCCCGTTTTGACTGCTTTCTATTATGATTTAGTGATATTTCCCCAAGGTGGCCCGCAGAATATAAGGCTCTCAAGGCGGTGGCACTAGCGGCCTTAGGTCGGAGGCAATGAACTACCCCCCACCTTTTACAACAAAAACAGCCGACCATATTTTCTTCTCCTCTCTATAACCATCTCCCTAAAACTTCTTCCATCTCAAAACAATAGGTACGTGCTTGCGCTCCCACTAAAGCCCGAAATCACTGGAACTTATAAACTTAGCAGAACTTCATCCCCATCTCGTCATCATGTCCGACGTCCCTGAGACCAAGCCTGACCCCACTACCAGCGCTCCTGAGGCGGCTGAGAAGCCCGAGGAGACCACCACCTCTACCGAAGCTCCCAAGACTGAGGAGGAAAAGTCTACAACTGAGGCCGTAGTTGACACAGCTAAGGAGGCGGCTACCAAGACAACCGACAGCGTTTTCGCTATGTTCGGCGGTGGTCCCAAGAAGGAAAAGAAGGAAGAACCTGAGGATAACAATGATGAGCCATCTGGCTCTTCCAAGGCTCAGAAAACTGAGGAAGACGTGAGTACCTGTTTCCTTTGGCTCGCTAGACTGCTCCTTTGCTCAACATAACTTGCGTTCTACGTCATCGTCACTTTCCTGCACCAAAGTTTTTGGCTCTTATGAGTCAATCGTGCTACGAGTTCGGTTTGCCCCAGTACAGGTGGCTAACGATTCATTAATATATAGGATGAAGCACCTGAGTCCCCTGACGTTCACTTCGAGCCTGTTATCCGCCTGACCGAGAAGGTGGAAACCAAGACCAACGAGGAACTTGAGGAGCAGACCTTCAAGATGCGGGCTAAGCTGTTCCGATTCGACGCTGAGAGCAAGGAATGGAAAGAGCGTGGTACTGGCGATGTTAGACTGCTCAAGCACAAGGAGAACCAGAAGACTCGCCTGGTGATGCGCAGAGACAAGACTTTGAAGGTCTGCGCCAACCACTACAGTAAGTTTGGCGCATATGGACCATGTTCTTTTCTTCACCCGGCTTACTGATGGGCTATCTAGTTGTCCCTGCAATGAAGTTGAGCCCCAACGTTGGCAGTGATCGCAGCTGGGTTTGGAACGCCACTGCCGATGTCAGTGAGGGTGAGCCCGAGGCGCAGACCCTGGCTATTCGTTTCGCCAACAGTGAGAGTAAGTTGATATCCGTGACGAGATGTGTTTTCGGTTATGGCTTTGCTAACTGAGCTTTAGATGCCAACCTGTTCAAGGAGGCTTTCGAAAAGGCTCAGCAGGAGAACGAGAAACTCCTCGCCGACCAGTAAAACTTTTGCCCCCGAGTGGACTGAAATGAGTTTTACTTGATGAACTATCATTAATTACCCTTTTGATTGTTTCAAAACACTACGAGTGAATATAAGACTCGCCGGTGGACAACACAGCGTTAACCAATCTGTATCCCCTTCCCTATCACATCCTTTCCGATATTGTCACATCCTCCAGCCCCATCCCCCGACGACTACGCGACGAGAACGGTTCACTGACACCGGTCGCGACAAGATCGCGAGCCAGCTTCCGGCACACATTCAACCTCACCAGATGATGTTGAATGTATGTTGATATGGCAGTAGATTAGTAGACCCCGGACCCCTGCAAATATATGTTTGAAATGCACGATGACCCCGTTATGTATTGAATCTCATAAAATCAAATATAGATCTCCTGTGTCACGCGTAAAGTTCTCGTCGTTGTTGCAAGACTTCATCGTTGGTATATGTTATGTACATAAGCTCATATATGCGGTGACGATAGGCCTTAAAAGTGAAGGGAAGGGTAGGGTAGAGTCATCAGTCACATAATTTTTCTTCGAAAGAACGGGCGTATCGAGCTCTGGTATTTCATGATGTTGGATGGTTTAGGGTCCCTAGCGGCAAAGGTTGACCACGACCACCAGTGAACGTCTAAGTCGTGAATGCCTGAAAGTCAAGTCAGTCGGATCGCTTCATCCGCCCCCCTCTTCCTTGCCGACCTTCTTCACTCTCCCTCCGAACTCTTCCCTCCTCAATACCTTTCATCCCACAACTCTCTCTTCAGGTACACCCCTACGCGGTCATCGCGCGATCTCTGAGGGTTCCACCCAATCGGAGTCCTAGTAGATTCTCACCGACAAGCGTCCTATTCGACCTCGCCTCACCTTTCATTCGCGCAATCCCCGAGCTCGATAGCTCGAACTCATCATTCACCGAGTACCTTCCACTTATTCTACTCCCCTCCCAGTGAGCTTAACCGAAGTTCGCTGGCAAAATGCCCGACGTGAGTTCCCGATTGTTTCGATTCATCGCATCGCCGTCTTCTCCAATTGGCAGATGTGTTTATCAGCTTGCTGTCGCATTCGACTAACGCTGTCTTTCTCCCCATTTAGGTCAAGAGGAATGTCCGGCTGGTCACAGAACAGCATGTTGTGTATGTTGAATCCTGCACGCCGATCTCCCTCCCAATAAAATGAAATCATTCCATCCTCATCAGCACACCCTACGCGCCCATCGCTGTCACACTTTCCTAAACTTACTGGTTACCTTGACTTTTGTTGTCGCGATTGCAAAGCAACCAAGGCGCGGTTGCTTTGCTTTTCCGCATGTCGCTATGACTATAAGCTACGGGGACGACAACAGGGCTTTCTTTATTTAGCTGTGGCTTTTGCTGACTGGTCGCGTCTCCGCTTCGATAGAAACAAAGATTCGGGTGTTGAAGGGTTCCCCCTCCGGGCGTGGTCTATTGAGATTTACCTGGTCAATGACCACGGAGAGCAAGTGCCGGCCAACGTCTTCGACAAGGTGACGTATACACTTCATCCTAGTTTCGGGGATCGGTCCATTCAAAGTACGTTATTTCTAATCACCTTTCCAACACTTGGTGTATATTTCCTCTTTACAAATTGAGCCGCACACCCCGGGCTTGAAACTATCTAAGAAACCGTTATTGCCGGAAACCCTCGGCAATGTTGAGGAAATATCACTAACGCGCAAAAATGACAACAGCCTTCAAGAACCCCCCATTCAGGATTTCAGAAGAAGGATGGGGTGAATTCGATATGCAAATCACCCTTCACGCCGACAAGGATCATTACTTGACACACGACCTCAACTTTGCACAGACACGCTACGAGTCCAAGCACGTCATCGTAAGTGTCTCCGTCGTTTTCGTCCCTGTCCCTCCATCCGCTCAAAGAAAACCGCTCATACGTGATGCCAGACATTTAAAAACCCCAAGCCTGCCTTATTGGCAACCCTTCGTGAATCTGGCCCCATTCCCGGAGACGAGAACGGTATGAAATCTAAGCGTTCCGCAGCTAGCGAAGAAGGATCAAAGAAGAAGAAACGAACAGAGAAGAGTGTAAGGCCCCTACTACCTTCATACATAGCAAAAGCCAAGAGCACTACCTAACATGAAATCGTTTTCGCAGGTGGATATGGACAAGTTAGCCGACGGCCTCCAACGACTCGGAGAAGATGATCTTCTCCAAGTGGTGCAGATGGTACACGACAACAAAGCCCCAGACTCGTACACCAAGAATGACGTCGAACGTAAGTTCCCCACGGGCACCACGCTACACATTCCGAAAAAGAAGAACGGAAGATTCAAAAGAACTAATCGATTCCTACAGAGGGAGAGTTCCATGTCGATCTTTATACCCTACCAGACACCCTGATCAAGATGCTGTGGGATTTCACGCAAGAGAAGGGCGCTCTGTGAATTGTTTTGGGGGAAGCATTTTCCTTCTCCATCTCCATCTCCATCTACCTGTTTGCATCACTGTCGCTTTTTTCCTTTTATCCTGGTCTGCTTCCTTTATCTTCTTACCCCAACTGCTTTTTTGTATTTCTGATCAATGGGCCGTACGATGAATGGGACAAGGCACCGGCCCTGACACATCAAACGTATTGAAAAAAAAAAAAAAAAAAAAA
>NW_022475721.1:0-13985 GCF_009193585.1 Aspergillus caelatus
CAGCGAGGGTGAGCACATCTTCTTATACCTGCGCTGTGAGGTATTGTAGGCGGGGGTATGGTTATTCTTGTGTACCATGCGCAAAGGCAAAGAAAATGTAATATTGAGAGGTGATTCGCGCTTCCTCTGATGATGCGCATGTGATTGACATATTTATATTCCCTAAAATCGAGAAAAAAAAAAAAAAAAAAACATTGCGCCGTAGCATTTCTATAGGACTGACAAGGCCGAATTGACTTTACACGAGCCGGTTTTCCGGACTCTTCCTCAGATTAGACACTCTGACTGGCTGCACATCATGTATGTGAGATGGTATTTTCACTGCTGTGCGACATATCCCACGGTGTCATACTCTGGAGAGAGAGGTGTTCAGTAGCATCAGCCTACATGCCATCTATGCAACTATCTCACTCATGCCACGTTGTCCCAGCCATCGAAGTAACATTACCGGCACTGTCAATCCCAAGTACTAACATTCAGCAAGTAAATCTCTCCCATGTGAAATGAAGATTGAAGAAGGATAAGCATAGTAATCTCGTGTCTCAAGAGATGTTTATGTGTCACGTAAGCCGGAGACTAAATTTATGCAGATGCACTTGGATCGGTCCTACAGCGATCATTAGCTATCGAGGCGAGATAACAACCATGCAAAGTCGAGAGAAGCATGAAGCATGTGCCGCTACTCTCATTCGATCCCAAACTTTATTTGCTAAACTGATCCGGACGGAGGAGGAGCTCTATTCTCTCCGGGGTGCTCCCAGCATTTCGGCTCCTCGTATCGCCAACAATGGTCTATACCCCTTACTGTGGTTCACGCACGGGAGTCAGAAGATCCTCGATTAAGTTGTGCACCGGACTGCGGTGTGAATATTTGAGCCAATCTAATCATCAGCCAAGCCGGCAAACAGTCAACTATGAGAAAGTAAATTTGGAGTTCTGACTCGGATGGATAACGGTGGAACATTTATTAAAATCAGAATACAAACGCACGGGAGCCTACATAGAAATATATAATTCAACTTTAGTGGATAAGGACTGAGATACGCTCAATGGACATAGTGCAACTGGTAGGCTGTTTGCATAGGTTTCCTTTGGGGGGGGGGGTTGCGGTGGTATTGAGAAGCGCGAGCGATGGTCTTCCAAAATGGATGGGGAAAATTCAATCAAGGGAGATCAGAGGAGGAAGAGGAGAGAAAAGGGAAGAGAGAGAGAGAGAGAGAGAGAGAGAGAGAAAGGAAGGAAAGAAAGGACGGAAGAATAATAACGTTCAAATAGACGACCGCAGATTAGAAGGTATGGGATTTGCATCCATGATCTGCCACAGAACAGTTACAGTAAGAACCAAATCCCAATAAATTGTCCCGAGGGCCAAACAAACTAGAAGTAAATAGTACTCGCTTAACACCAAATGCTTGAGGACAAAAAGGAAGAAAAATATTTAAACGCTACCCAGGAAAAACAGTTATACATAAATATACCCTCATAACCATACCCAATCCGGTCTCGTAATGATGCATTAACAAAAACCCATCGCACCGGCACCGTAACCGTACACCTTATGACCCGAAAACCAGACGCCAGAAGTCGCCAGAAGGACCCCAATGCCATGGATACTAAGTCCGAAACAAAAGAAAGAGAGCCTCTCCTTCTTGAGGGTTGTCAGTTTGTCTTGATCTCGTATAGCTAGCGAGTGTAAACACGATACTTACACGCCGTCTCAGACGAATGCTGCTCCAATGACTCCAGTTCGGCTAACTGACTTTCCAAGTATGCGCATTCTTCAGTAAGACTCTTGATGAGATCTGACTGCAGCATATGTGCATTGCTGCCTTCCTCGGTAAATTCACACTGCGAAGGCGTTCCCCGGAGACAGCAGGGTGTACATGGCTTGAGGTGATCGCACTGGATAAGTACACACACTAGTCAGTTATGTCTCTTCAAGTTACGTAACAAAGTAACCTTAGGGTTCTTCAAGAAGCGACCAAGACCCGGGCAGGGGCTATCAGGGGACTTGCCTTGACTCTCCGCTTGTGACATGGAAGACAAGCATAGATGGGCCGTCTCTTCTTTTCCGTTCGATGAGCCCCCGAAGAGGTTGGAGATTCGGTATCGTCGGCCATAATGACTTGCAATTGCACTGCACTGAGAGAGAAACTACGGGTTGTCCGGCTGTAGCCTCATAGTACTAAGCAAAACTAAGGGAGAAGAGACTGGACTCGGGCCATTGCGAGACAAGGGTTGTAGTCAAAGAAAGAGCAAGCAAGATTAAAGACAATCTCGCACCGGTTTTTAATGGTATATAAACCATAGATGATACAGCCAAAAACACCCTCCCCCCCCCCCCCCCCCGGCAGCGCACGAGCCCACGAACCATAGAATGGAAATACAGATATGTTGAGTAATAACTCAAATAGGCATCTATCATCATGCCATTGCCATTCTGGGTAGCTTCTGCTTTGAGTGGAGATCCTCAAAACCCGGGTATCATGCAGACACCATCGAATTAAGGCTGGATGCATGCAACCAAAAACAATAAATTGATATGCTATAGCATGCCAAGTGATTGGGTCCGATTAACTCCTAACCATGTGGCATTTCGCTCAGAGTTTGATTTTACTTAATATTATTAAGATTATTATTTTCACATGTAATCGTGCATGAAGCTCCAATCGGCGTGTCTAGAGAAGGGACAAGAGTGGGCAAATCTCGAGGTGGGAATAGGGTATATCGTTGTGGGCATGGATCTAGACACCCAACTAGGCACAACCATTTAATTTCTTTCAGCCCTGAGGGCTGAACACAATCAAGGGATTACCTGGTAACGAATGAGGCGAATGGACAACCACCTCCACCCAAGATCGAACTGTGGCTTTCCAACGGTTTCTGTGGCCCAGCAATAGTTTGCCACCGGATCTACAATTCCTCTTCTGGCTACATAACCGACGGATCCAGCCCAGAAGAGAAAGGTTCCACTGTGGCGGTGCTCGAGGTGGGCGATCAAGTTCCCAATCTAGTGGATATTTCACGCCCTCGACGGACAGATTATTGTGGCTGGTTTTGCGGAATGTCTCTAGTTTGGATGACCTTCAGGAACCGATGAGCATGTTATTGTCTCATAGTTCCCCTGTCGAGACCCGCAGCAAATCTCCTGTACCTTTCTACGTGGGGAAGAACTTATACCAGGAATTCGCTTCCAACTAGTAAAAGTGGTAGTAGTGGTAGTAGTAGGTAACCAATGGGGCCATACATGCAGGAACTGAACCTTGGATGATATTTCAGACTTGGTAAGTTTGCAGTAATATTCGTCCCATGTGGGGACCGACATGTGAAAGAGCTTAAGCAGACCAGAGTGACGGGATGGAAGAAAGAGTAGATCATCAGGAGGCATTGTGGGATTGAGGAAGTATTGCTACGTCTTTTCATCTGGTTCTCTAGGGCCATTTCATTCATTCTCGCTCTCAAAAGCATGTATGCAAAAAAAAAAAAAAATATTGTACAGATGATCATGGTCACGTAATCACTCTTAAATCCTTTGGAAGCCCTCGGTTTGGCATCTTTGTCCTTCCTTCAGTCAAGGATAGAGAACCGATACTTTTGATAGAAATACTGGGACAATTTCTGAGGAAACTGCCCCTCAATACTGTCAGCAGAGAAAACGTCACAGACAAGTTTCAATGCAAACCTGACCAAGCAGGCTAAAGCGAATGGAAAGTTTTGCACGCAGAATCTCATACTGCGGCATATGTTGCAGGCATATTGATAACGCCAAGTTAGTGATGCTCCGGTAGGGACTGCGAGGTAAAAGGCCCAGTATGAGATTGTTGTCGCACACACGTCAACATTAGGGTAAACCAGATCCCGTGGTCTACGGGCTTCAGATGCGGAATCGTGCATCTCGAATACTGGAAAATCGTCCATAACAGTGAAAAGCGCTTCGGTAGGTTCGGGAAGTGCATCAAAGGGTTGCGATTCCCTCCACTCTTGTAGGCGATTGACTATTTGCGTGGCTTGATCCTCGGCGGTGTACTCAAATTCATCATCTAACGAGGTACAGGGAGAAGAAGACTCCGAGCCTGGTGAGGTGCATCCCATTTGTCTCCAAAGCCCGGGAATATCCGCGGCGATGTCTAGTAAGCTGTGTAAGTTGCTTCGTGGGCTCGCTTCGGTCCAGGGGACGGTTTTCCAGTCGTCGTTAGCTAGAAATGTTCGTCCATGTGATATCGCGGAGAGGATCTATTTCAGTATTAGTTCACAGAAGCTCACTTATTTTCATATATCGTGGTCATCAGTGGGATGTACCCATGACAGGCGCAAATCTGCATAGATAGAGTGGCCCACGCCTTTGCAATGGTTTGATGGAGTTCGTAGGCAAAGCAAATCGAGGCCTCCTTGTTGATGCTTTACCAGAGCGTCCTTGGAGCCTCCTTCGTACATCTGGGGCCGTTTTATTAGTGGAATTGGGAAAAACTTGGACTTATCGGCCAAAGCTCACCTCAACCATGCCAAATAGAGTGATCGCCACGAAAACATCGTCGCGTAAACGTCTCTCAGCATCACATATCGCCGCCCCTGCTAATCGTAAAGCACATGTGTATCGAACCAGACCAGAATGGGTGGACTTTGGATCGCACAACATTTTGCCCATCAGAACAAAAGATGTAGCTTCGATGGCTGCACAAAGTAGAGGGGAGCTGGACCGCGTCTGGACCGCTTGCTCTAGCCATAAGGGCACCGTGCGCTTGCCGTCAACATCGACACTGAACACTTCTACTAGGGATTGAATGGAACGTTCCGTATGGGTGGATCGCGCAGGGAGACTATTGTTGGATTGCACATAGGATTGTGGTGATTGTTCTATACAGAACTTCGTATCTTTTGAGTGAGTCAGCACGGCTGATGGAAGTGTAAGGAGCAAAGCCGCCACATACCATCAAATTCCTGTTTCGGCTGCACAGCCTCCCGGCATAGAGATGTACTTGGAATTTTTCGATGTGTATTTCGCGACCGTGCTTGCTTTCCTCGTTGTTTGGGAAGGTCCGATTGTTGTGACGTGAGGTAGACAGGAATCTTCTTATTTGAAGCCGATAAGAGGGTGACGATCCGCTGTTCGAGGAAATTACGCCGCTGTTGTAGGCGTCGCAAAAGGTGTGCTTGCTCAATGAACCACCTATCTTCTAGTGTGACCGTGTATTCGCATTTCGCTTGTCGTCCTCGTACACAGCAGGCACTGCATGGCCTGACATGGTTGCACTATCCCACTTACTATCAGCACCATACGGAGTGGGTTCGCTAAGCCACGGCAGGATGAATTTAGGTAGGTACCTTAATTTTCTGAAAATGGCAGGGTATACATGAGAGCACGGCTCTTTGTTTTTTGTTCCTTCGGGGGGCTTCTGAAGCTGCACTATCCATAATGCCAAATAATCTTGGTCTGTATGTTTAGATTCCTTTGATGCACAGCGGGATTCGGGGAGGGATTTGGTTGTCTCAAAAAGGAAAGAAGAACGAAGAACTTGGAAGGAAGAGAGAAAAAAAAAAGGGTATATTTAGAAAGGGGGGGAGAAAGGTAGTACATGAGTAGAAAGTATTGGTATAGGCGTCTGGCCAGTCGCAACCTGTCCCAAGAAGAATTGAAGAACAACCTAGCTTAGTTTTGGTTATGTCGTTATTTGTCAGCCCACTTGACAAGCATCTAAAAGTCCTCCGGTGGGACAGGTTACAGTACTATATTTTAGTACTACGTACGTGTGTACTGTGTAGGTCGAGGGACGGGTCAAGGTGCAGATCCAAGAACCATGTCATTAGGGCTAAGGGAGCACTGAGTAGCGTAAGCTAGAGTAACTTCTCCGTGATCTGCAACATTGTAACCAATATCTCCTAAGTAGTCTATCTTGCTGTAAGCCAAGAACTGTAAGCCGGATCCTGCGCCACACTTGATATTCGGAACCGACGCTCGGCCGGAATGCTGTGGCTACTTGTCATAAAGTTATTCAAGGTACGACGATATGGGGATCCTGGGTTAGGGCTACGGAGTACTGGAACGATTCTTGCTGCTACAGAATCAGGTAAGGAGGGGGACAGAAGGAGGAGGAAGAGGAGGAGGAGGAGGAGGAGGAGGAGGAGGAGGTCTTGTGGGAATTGCGATACGGAGTGATCGGAATCTCAACAAGGAATGTGTGTATGTCTGTGCTGGGCTCCTCAGTACACGTCCCGCATATCTTGCGCCCATCAGATCTCAAATTCTCAATGTCAGTGAGAAACTTTGGACCAAAGGAAGCGAGTTTAGTTTTCTCGGTACGGTCGTTAGGACCAACCTTTCAAGCTAGGGCTTTGGATCCACCGGGTGGCAAACCATTCGGATTCCTCAGGCAGACCAGATAGTACTAGTCAAGGTTCCCCTTGTTTATATGGTTATGCAATCGTTTTATTCATAATTTTATTTGATTTTGATTTAATTCTAACGATTTATTTATTATTATTTTTATTATTTTTATTCTTAATTTTTTTTGTTTATGTATTTATTTATTTTGACTTTTCTGTCCCTATTGTTTCTTTCTTTTCGTGTCCCCCCCTTTTTGTTTTTTTGTTTTTTTTTTTTTACACCATTGGTTAGGGTGGAGGTTTGTTTTGAAGGATCTCTGAGGTTTTCCGACCTGCGGATCGACGAGGACAATTTGATTCATGGTTGCCTGTATTTTGTTGGAATGTAATGTAAGGAAAGTCAAGTGACTTTCCTGCTGAAAGGAGTGGAGCTTCTTTTTCATGGAACTAATTTCCAACATCCTGGTCTTAATACCTTCAATTAAGATCTAGTAGAGAGGACCTTTGGACTGTGTGCTCGGAGTCGCCGTAGAAAAGAGAGAGAGAGAGAGAGAAAGATATGAAATCCACTCAACACTCTAACTGACTCTCCCCATGAAAGCGCAAAGCTGAACCAAGTATACTGCTGCCTTGAAGGAGGCGACTCGAACCATGTCAGAAGAGATGCGCTTATTGCGGATGACAAAGGCCTCTGGCCCTTCGCTTGGACTACTATACATGACTTAGTACTTACTATACTCTACGAAAATAGCAAAGCATATCTCAATATTTGTACACCGCTGGGGCCATCTACCAATTGGGACCTCGGAGGGCTCGGTCCTATAAGCCTGCTTCGGTAGCGTAGGTAAATGACAAATCGCTGGAGGAGGAATGACTAGATAGACCAGTTGATCAACCAGTGTGACTATTCTCCGTGGGGGATTAACGGCTAACTGCAGAGTTTTGATTTTTGTCCGTGAAAACGGTCATTTGAATCAATTGGCAGCGGGAGAACCGCTGCAGGAAAAGGAGTGTGTGCCAGATCGTCTGCAGCCGACGAAAATGAGGAGTGTGGCGTCGTATAGTCTGGACCCGATGCACATAGTGACAGACAGACGTCTCGATCAGAGAGTTAGTCAGGCCTAGATCCGAAGATCGTGAGGCTATACCCATCATATCATAGTCATGGTGTGAGAGCTGCCGTAAATCTTGAGCATTCTCGATATCCTCCGACGGGAAGGTGGAATGTGGCTGAGCATTCGCCTAGGAAAATGTCGATCTGGTCGACAAATTCTCCGGGAGGCAAATGGTCGGTAAACTCTGCTGCTATGGACAAGTAGACATTCTGATCCGTCAGAAATGCGATCTATCGTTTGACACTGTTATTGGTTCCTCATGCAATAAAAGCATTGACTTACCCCGTCTTTTGCTTTCGATAGTTCGTTTCTGACTTTTCCGATCGGGTTGAAAAGAGAATTCCATATCTAGGAAACTATTTCCGACTATTTACGGGGATAAGGAGTTCAAAGTTCTTGCTCTTTGACGTCCCCAGGAAACAATTATTCCCACCCCCCTGCCCCTGATATCGACGAGTTCACAAGGGTAGATCTCAAGTCAACAGCATTGTAAGTATGTAATACTGTTGAGTCTCTCTCCCCTGAGAGAATGTAGATGTACATACTCCTGTACAATGCGTACTATGGCTTTTGATCAGCTGCAGGCTTCACCTGCCGTGGTCATCAGATCACCCGGTGTAGTACACAGAAAGAGAGGAATGCGTTTTCCGTTAAATATTTATGCTTTGCTCAGAGTCGTGTAGATTATCGTAAAGATACGTTCACAATATGTAAGTCGGCCAGGGAACAGTTTGTCCCCTATGTTCCTTGTGAGGTACCTGAGGCACCTGAGGCACCGTGCCTGGATATCATCTGATTTCCGCCCTCTGATTGGCCATCCATTTTAGCTTCAAGTTGACTCTCTTCAGCAATTTTCAACTTTTGTTCCCCGGATTTTCATCTTCAACCCCATCCTCGTCGTGCCGCCTCTTATCCGCTTACCCTCTTGTTCCTCTCATCCTTTACTCCTCTCGGCGGCATGTCCAAGGCGACTTTCGCCGCAATCGCCGCGGCTAGCGCGGCCACCGGAGCTGGCCTTACAGCGCTGCTCTATTCCTCTTCCACCCCTCGAACCCAACAGCAGCAGCAACAACAACAACAACAACAACAGATATTACCTCCATCTGCACCAGTTACCTCGACCACTCCTGTCCCGATCCAACCGGCAGCCCCGTCACTCGCCGCCAAATCCCTCGCCGGACCCGTCGACCCGTCCGGTATCTACCAATATGGCTTCCCCGGCCCCGTCGCCGATACCCTGCTCTCAGCTCCTCTAGCCGGCGCATACGACCGTCGCACGCGCAATCCCGCCTGGGTAGCCGAGCACATCACGCCGGCTTCGCTGGCGATGAAGAATGCGGACCGCAAACACAGCACCTTCTTCGAAGACACCACCATCCCTGCCGCCTTCCGCGCCAAACTAAATGATTACTTCCGTTCCGGCTACGATCGCGGCCACCAGGTGCCTGCGGCCGACGCAAAATGGTCTCAGGAAGCTATGGATGCTACTTTTGCCCTGACAAACATGTGTCCCCAGGTGGGCGAGGGATTCAACCGGGACTACTGGGCGCATTTTGAGGAGTTCTGCCGCGGCCTGGCCAAGAAGTATCCTTCCGTTCGCGTTGTAACCGGTCCCTTGTATCTCCCTCACCGTGATGCGGATGGCAAATGGCGTGTATCGTACGAGGTGATTGGCAACCCACCTAATGTTGCCGTGCCCACACACTTCTATAAGGTTATCTACGCTGAGGAGGGCCCCGCTTCTCCTACTGGAAAGGTTGCCTTGGGTGCTTTCGTTTTGCCCAATGCTCGGATCTCGAACGACAAGAGGCTGACGGAGTTTGAGGTGCCGGTTGAGGTGGTCGAGCGCGCGAGCGGCCTGGAGTTTGTTTCCAAGTTGGAGACGAACCGTCGCAAGCGTCTCTGCCAGGAAGTCAAGTGTGATGTTGTCGTGCGCGAGTTTAACAACTCTGCCAAGCGGAACTAAAGTGGCTATTAACGGAGTCCTGGGAGAGATTAGGCACCTCAGGCCGATCAGTGTAATTTTGGATGTAATAATTTCGGGTTTATAAATGGTTTATATAGTCCGGGCGTTTACGGGTTGCATTCACGTCGGTCGTTGTACCTATGAATACTTTTTACCCCCATATAGATCGTCAGTCTGCCAATTTTCGGCATGGTCTATCAGTGCCAACTATGTCACAAAGGATACCCCCTATCTATTACACCATACTCCATGCAATCAGTTGAATGCAGCCAGTTCAGCATTGAAATGCAACGCCCGTCTTGGTCGCTACGTTTCCACCACGCCCTGCAAACCCTGTTCCTTCTGAACTGATCTCTACTAGACCGGGCTTAATGATCTCCTTATCTTTCTTCTTTTTCTTTCCAGATTCCTTTCCATTCTCCGTTGAATCACGAGGTGTGATATCGGCCTCGCAAACGTAGCATAGAATTAACCCGTGAAGCGCAGCTGTCTGCTCTTGTTCTTCTTTGGTAGCATGTGGGTCTGGGGCATCGTGCGGCGTCATAAATTTGGTCACACAAGGAGAACAGATAACATGGCCACAAGGTTTGGTCACTGTAGATATGAATAGTCAGTTGGTCACCGCTGACCGAAGATCCAGGAGTGGAGGATTGTACTTACACATCGCCTTCAGCCCATTTGTTAATGTCTTCTTACAGCTCGGACAGATCCGCGCCATTGAACCGTCGGATGCTTTTTCCTCGGTGAAATGTACGTCGACCAGCGACTTGAGCGAATAGCTATGGCGGTGTTCATCCGTCGACCCGGGGCAAACAGGAGTCAATTTGACGGCCTTGTTGGCTGCAATCTCATTCGGATCGGTGTTGGGAGTGAGCGAGGGAACCCAGAATGACGGCAGAGCAGACTTGCTGGATTCAGACTGGCAATTATCGTCTGTCAGTATAGTACTTCCTAACAGGATACCCTTTTATTCCTACCTTTTCCTTCTTTAGCTCCTCTTTGAGCCGCTCCTGCTCTTCCCGAGCAACCCGTGCCATCTCCTTTTCATCGAGCTCAAACACCTTCTTCCGCTTGCCGTCCACTTCGATTTCCCTCGCCTTAAACGCAGCCAATGCCTCCGTAGCCTCCTCAGCCTTCCGCTTTTTATGATTGTCGTTCTGCGCTTGACCGGAGGATTTATTCTTTGCTACCCCTAATCCCATACTGACGAGCTCAAACTCGCGCAGCTCCCGTTCACGCGCCTCTTCCAACGTCCGCTCATCTTCTTCTGCGAGTCGTTTCTTGGCCTCCTCCCGTTCTCGTTCGAGTCGCTTGATCTCCTGTCGTTGGGCGAGGAGATCGTTTATGGCGCATTCGCGACAGAATATATCACCGTTTGTTGCGCAGGCGACGACGGGTGCTCGAGCGGGGTGTAGACACAGGCGACAAGAAGCGAATGGAAGGAAAGAGTCGCGGCCGATGACGCCGCGTTGGGTGCCCCATTGCGACCGGAGGAGGCCACGCTCGTAGGAAGTAAAGTGTGGGAGGGAGGTGTTACGTTTGGAATGGGCCATTATCGCGTGGGGTAAATGGTTGAGTATTTAAAAAGACATGGAGTGGGAAATTCTATTTCGGAATATCTTGCGGAGGATGAATGAGCTGCGGTTGTGGCGGGCAAATCGAGAGGAGATTCCTAATGGAAATTTTGATGGTTGATTGATCTAATCTCGAGCTAACCTGAGCTAGAAAATCGACATATCAACAGAAATATCGAAAATTCAAGTGAGGAAGATGAGGCCAAAAGCATGCAAATGAAATAAATTGGAGAAACCATGCCATGACATAATCATCGTCACGTTCTCTCCGCATTTATTCCAAAACCCCAATCGAGACATTCAATGTCCTTCCAACCTCACCTGCAACTCCAATTGAAATAGAAAATCATCAAGAGACAAAGGGCGATGAGGAATGACTATCCTCTTTCGCTCTCAAGTCCAATGAATTATTCAGAGTCCGGAACCTCCCCGGGACAACGAACGCTGGCTTTCTTGACCATCACCACCTTCCTTTCTGCCTCGACCTCCTTCACGACTGGGGTACTCTGTCCTTGCTGAGTATTTCCTCCAGCTTGAGCCGAGTCCTTTCCCTTCTTGCTCTTCTTCTTCTTCTTCTTCTTTTTCTTGGCTGCCTCGGGAACAGTAGGGGAATGATATTCCGGGAATAGATCTGGATTATCAGCCATGAGCTCTCGGATAAGATCCAACATATCCCAGTGCGGATCAGTGCAGACTTCGCCTGATGACGATTCCTGGGTAGATGCTTGGCCATGGCCCTTGGACACCTGGGGATTCCCCTTTGAAGTATTGTCGCTGGGTCCATCCTTATTCCGTCTGAGATTCGATGTGCCACTACCGCTCCGGTGAACCCTCTCCGGCGCAATCGGCCCAAATCTTTGCTCTGGGAAGTGTTCTGATATCGAGGCACCTGGTTCAAGCAATTTTTCTGCCTTCTTTGGCTTGGTGGGCTTTTCAGGTAAAAGTAGGTACCTACTGCCTTTCTGTTTGGCCATAGCGTCGGATAAGCGGTGGTATCGGTGTACGCGAATGTACTCGTCCGACTTTGCTGCCATCATGAACAGCTTCTCCTTGACGTCGCGTTCATCAAGCATGTCTCGACCTTCGGCAGCGGTGGAAAGTCCTCGTGTGGTAGCTCCAAACCCCGGCATCACCGTGGGTGTTTCGTACCAGATGAGGATCTGTCGATAGAAGACTCCCGTACTCCCCTCGAGGATAGCCAACATTTGGTATGCCTTGGCGAGGAAACACATAGCGCGCGCAATATCAGAGTGGTAACCAGCGATCATGGCACACTTGCCCCAAATCATGGCAACGCGAGCATCGCGGATCTGGCACGTAAGAAGCCTGCCGATCATCTCCTGCGCGGACTTGAAAGCCATTGCGGGATACAAGTCGACAGTGTCAGGGTGGTTCAAGATGCGCTCAATTTTCCAATACTTATCCATGGTAATCTCGATCACGTCCTTGGGCTGCGCACACGCTTTGCACGAGCAGAAGAAGCCGAACTCAGTCCACGAGAACAACTCCCTCGCCTTCTGCTGTCCCTTCCCATAGAAGTACGCGACAGTGATTTCCTCATCCTTCGGAATATTCTTGAGAGCGCGCACAACAGCCCTTCCAACCATCGGACTTTCCCCAATATTAATATTTCCATCCTCATTCTTCGGATAATTATTGATGATCGTCAACGCGCAATTCGGCACACAAGCATGATTAACCGACGCAAGATTCAACCCCACAATCCCAGCTTTCACCCCATTCATGACAATCGGCAACTGATACAAATCCCAAATCCCCGCAAACACCCCCAAATCCTGCTTCAGCGAGCTCGGCAGAGCAAGGAATTTCCTCAGCCACTCATCCCCCATGGCCCTCACCTTCGCCCCAAGCATAGCATTTACCTCCCTCGGCGTCTGACACCCCAAAGACTCCTTCTCTGTAGTCCAAGCCACATCTTCCGCAAAGAGCACACTACCAGCAGGGATAGATTCAGTGGTAACAAGGCCGACGCCAACGCCACGGCTAATGAACCGACGCACCAGCGACTCCTCATACGTGTACTTCTTGGCCCCGGGGTTATTAGAGCTGAAAACGCCCGCCACCTCAGCCATGGAGATGAATGGTGTCGCGGAAGTGACTGTCGAAAACGCACGGTGGAAGTGCTGTTTCAGGTTCGAGAGACGGATCTCCTCACAACATGAATCCCACGTGTCTGCATTCTGGATTAGCGTGGCTTTTTGTTAATCCCCTGTGTTTCTGGTCTGCATTGTGAACATTCACTGCATGATAGCTGGCACTCACGTGATGGTTCGTAACCTATGCGCTTTTGCTCCATGGTGCCCGGCTAGCTATATTCTCTGTGAGGAGTGTACCAATCAGCATATGTTTGTTCTGACAAAGAGATGAACAAAGCTAATCTTAGTAAAATCGCTTTATCTGGTATCAACAATGCGGGCTGCAGTGAGTGAAGCAGGGTGTGGACAAAGAAGCTGGTCTTCTCCAGTGGCGAACAGCGGTAGCTGCTATTGAATCAAACAAGATAAGACAGAGTCCGACGTACCTTGTTCTTTCAGCTCTTTGTGAGTTGAGGTTAAAGGAAGGAGGGAAGCATAGTGGCTTAGGGGAGGGAGAAAGAGGAGAGCGCTTGTTCGGTATGTCTCGCCTCCAGTGTCGCCAGGGATCTAGAGAGGCAGTCGACGCTGTAGAAGACCCAACAAGCAACACCCAAAGAAATGACAGACGCAGCGTGCTGGGAGGAATGAAACTCTCAGGGTTGCTAAGAAGAGTGTGTTGTTATGTTCTCGGCGCTACTGACTATGATGTCGTGCGTGCAGAAAGTGGCTAGGCAAACAGCCAAGAAATCCAGACGTAGATGTGCTATTAAATCTCTATTTTAATGGTCTCTTCAATGTTTTTACATGGTATTATTGCCCATGCTGGCTAAAGCCTGCTCTTCCAATACTCGCGTCACGCCAAACTTCCACATGATACATGGTATCTCAGTAGGGGAAAAAAAAAAAAAAGAAA
>NW_022475722.1:0-13965 GCF_009193585.1 Aspergillus caelatus
CCGACCGTCCTTCTAATTCTAGGATACAGCGGGCCGCTAAGCACCGATCCCATTCCTTTGCCATGATGTCCAACCCATGGTTTCCACCCCTGGAGATCCAGAGCACTGGGACTATGATCGCAGGTGCTGCCTTGCCATCGAACAGCCATGTGGGCCTTTGAAATGCAAAGTCTGCGCCCCCGAAAGTTTGGGGGCTGGAATTCTTCTCCCCATAGTTATGTCAAAGGATGAGCCATGGCTTTTCCTAAGACGCCAATGTTTTCTATCGGGATAAGTTGGCGCTTAAATGCGGGCTCATCGTCTAGTTTACACCTCTGGTTGAGAGCGATTTAGAGCGGCACAGCGTGGTCGGCGGTATCTACTCGTCTCTTGGAGCTCTCTAGACTTGTTGACAGGGAAGAAAAAAGGATTCAAGAATTCTAGCCTACCTCGCAAGGCAGTTCCCCCTCTCTCGTTGTGCTTTAAGGATATGAACCTGCATGACATTACCATTATCACTTTATTTCTTCTATCTATTTAATGCAGCAGTCTCTCCTCAGTCGTGTTGCGAAGGACGTTAAGATTCATTGGCTTTCCCAAAAGGAACTACTGCTTATATACTACCGCCTCCGGCCCCAATAAATACGTTCATTTCACTTTCTTTGCCGCTGTGGTTGTTGCTTCTTCTGTCGTTGTCTCATCAAACGTTTGATCCTCCCGCCGCTACATATTGTTGGTCCTCCTATCGGCTTGCTCCATGTTTCCTCGGACTCCAGGCGACTATACCGGGCCAAACCCGTATGGATCAGGCGGTCCTCACCCGGAAGAAGGAATGGATAACTTCTATGAGACTTATCAAGCTCCATGGCCCGGGGTAGAAGTTGTACGTGCGAACTTGATGCCCACGCAGAGACGTCATATACTGACAAGCACCGGTGCTCCACAGTCCCCCTATGGAGGCGTCAACCACCCTTACAATACCACGGCAGCTTTCCCATCCAATGCCATCTTAACACCAATCAGTCTTCCCGACAGCTCCTTTGCTCATGCCCGACCTAGCCCGGTTCTCAGTCACCATTCCCAAGAATATGCATACTGCATGGCTGAATCTGTCCCCTCACATGGACTGGGAATTACCGCGCCCTTTCCAAGTGATTTCCCGCGAACTGTAACCGCTGGTCTAGGCCCTGTTCCCGACCCAGACTATGTCTTCAGTGGAGCCGCTCTGTCACCTCCGCCACACCCCGTTAAGCGGACTCGGCGAAGTCCTAAACCAGCGGTAGCAGGTCGCGAAGGACCAGTCACCATACTGCCTCATCCGGAAGGGCTTCAACGATTAGAGCAGGAACGCCGGCGAGAGCAAGTTGATCCTCATTCACACCAACGACCTCGCGCCCCCGGCCGAGGGCGACGAGACCCACAAGCCGAAGAAGAGGACGCATTTGTTGAACGGTTACGGGAACAGAACCTGGCATGGAAGCACATCCGGGAGATGTTCCGGGAGAAGTTCAACAAGGACGCATCGGAGGCCCGCCTACAGATGCGGATGCTGCGCAGGCGCAAAGACCGCTCGGCTCGGTGGGAAGAGAGCGATGTGAGTACGTACATCAAACCTACCTCCTCATCTTGGTCCACTGCTAATGACCAGGCTGTCTAGATCCGATTGCTCATAAGGGCTAGAGAATATTGGGAGAGGGAAAAGTATAATTTAATAGCACAAAAGGTGAGGTCTCATACGCAGACAGCGGGTAGCATTGGTAACCTACCTACTAATCATTAAGGCATTAGATGCAAGAGCTAGGGGCAAAGAAACTTTACACAGCACGACAATGTGAGGCACAACTACGGTATCTAGATTCTCGTCGAGAGGATGACACCTCACTGTCACGAATAGTGGAAGCACGAAAACGGGCTACGATGAAATCCCCTCGAGGGATTACCCGCGTGACGACTGCCTAGGTTTTTTTTTTTTTTTTTTTTTTCTTTCAAATCCTTGACCTGTTAGTCCCGACATCTTGTCTCAGATACTGGAGATATACCCTGGTTGATCCACTAAATGAAAGAGTCACCATTCCAAAAAAATCTCAAGGAAGCTAAAATGCAAAAGTCCCCCAGTAATCTGGTAATCGTAATCAATCCATTCAAGGAACGGTCCCACCATGACAAAGAAAATCCAGGATTCCAAATAAAAAAAAAGAACGTTACACTCACTCTAACCCGATCCCTCAAATGCACAGCTCCAGTCAGTTCCTCGGCATGGACAAACAGCTGAACCATGCATCATCCATCCCCCAGAGAAGACGAAAAGAAAAAAGAAAGAACAAAGAAAAAACGAGACCCACCGTCCAGTTCAACAGTTCAACCGTTAAAGTTTAAGACAAGGAAAAAAAAAAAAAAAAAAAAAGGGAAGTCAGATAAACAACATTATAAGTGACCCCGATACCTCGCTTAGACCGATCTTCAGTCCTGGATCATTCCAAGACTTTCCTTTTTCTTTTGTTCTTTGACCCTTCCTTCCTTCCTTCCTTCCTTCCTTCCTTCCCCCCGCCGCCAACCAACATTAGCCGCCGTTCCAAGACAAAGAGGCTTAATGGATACCACTCGAGAGCCGCCGGACGAGGTTCCTATTGCATTAGACTAGGCGGATAGATAGATTAGGGGATGTTTAAAATTTGTTATTAATCCGGGTTCGTATAGTTGGTGTGACGTGGGAATGCATGTATATTTGTCGAAAAAAGGCAAGTCAATGGGTAAAATGGATGACTCGGTGCGGCTGAACAGTCCATGCATTAACTTTCTATGTTTCAGTCCCTGACTCGTGCCTTGCAGCCTGATTATCGACCAGGATGAATGGTCCTTCATAGGTGGAATCATCAATTCTAAGATTGCGCCTGCCGAGACCTCTCCATACCTTAGTCGTAGTCGTAGTAGTAGTAGTAGTAGTAGTAGTAGGTATACACATCATTGTCTTGATGTTGTCTCAGCCGGAGACCGTTGAACTTCACTAGTCCCTCATGTCCATTTAATGAAGGGATCATCTCTGTCAGGATCCTCATCCTAATGGAAGATATCTTACTCTCCAAAGAGAAAAAGCCTCCCCACAATTGGACATGTTTTATCAGCCTCGTGGAATGTCTTGCTCGTTTTCATCTATAGTATATGGCTAGTATAGTTCATTGAACCTGTATCTTGGGGGTGGTTTGCGTTGTTCTTTCTTTGTCAGATATAGAACCTGTAGTGGTTGTACTTGCGTTTTTCTTTCTATTTTTTTTCCCTGTCTACTACTCATATGTATACTAAAATATACTTTCATGTATATTTAATGCCTGTCTCAGAAGACATAGTTATAAAAAAAATAAAATTCATCTGGTAAGAACAAAAGAAGAACGAAAAAAGACCGGGACATAAACCGTTCCTAGACCTCGACTCCAGACTTTATGCAGCCACTTCTATCATACTACTAACTAGTACTAGAGACGAGAATGGCTTAGAGTGATCTTCACGCAAGGCCTTTAACTTTAAAATTTCCCTTGGAAAGTTAAAAAAAAAAAATGAAAAGAGAAAAAAGTAAAAACATTTAAAATTAAACGGAAACTTAAACATGACAGCCTGCCAAATGCCGACATTGCCGCGGAGTTGGATTTCCCTCTTGCATGGAGATACCAAAATGTTGCCTAGACGTTTGAGCGTAGAATTAAGATTCCCGGATTTTTGGGGCACTGGCGATGTCCCGGTTGGTCTTGGGAGGTGAAGGTGTTGTCTGAGATCTGGAGGCGGAATTGAAGCCGTCATGTCGAGTGAGACATGAGTTCTTTGTCGGGATTTGAACGGCACTGCAGATGAGGCTGTGGATGTTGAGGGAAATATAGGTTCGATGTTGCTATTTCCTTGGAAGGGTTGGGGAAGGTAAATCCCGCGAGATACTAAATTAGGGCTTTGCTGCTTGGCAGGGTTGGAATTGCCCTGGAACTTTCTTTTGGGGTTATGTTAACAAGCTTTCAGACGCCGATGACAAGACCTGGGGAATCGATTGCTACTTGGATATGATCACGTTACTATACGGGTTCATAGTCCGTCTCTAGTATGTAGACCGTTGGGACTTCATGAGGCGGCATTGGTCGGACAGTCGAGCTAGACCAGACATGAAGAGAAAAGCGGTCAACGCTGGAGTTATTATTAGCCTATTGACGAAATCATTCCTTCAAGTATCGCCATCTGATGTCATGTAGGTTCTTTACCAGTGACCTTCCATTGAGCGCTTTCCAGAACAGCCCTTCAACATCCTCAATCCGATCTAGCTTAACGTCCAGTAACCCAAGGATGGAAATAGCACCCAAACTGAAAGAATGAACTTCGGTCCCGTGTCTTCTCATCTCTCTGACTGCTCACAAGTATAGTACAATGTCTCAACATCTTCCATCCAACCCCTTTGGTGACTATGTTACGCCGGAATCGCTAAAAATGTTCAGGATGGGGTCATGATTTGCCAGTGCTTTTCCCTTTCTCGCTCATATAGTTGCTCGGAGGTCCAGACCGGTGTGCAATAACCAGAGGTTGACATCAGTGTGGCATTGCGAACAGGCATTGCCCAACAATGACTACATGGCATTCCTGGAATATGACGGAGTGTACGGAAATTATTATCAATCTTTGACTACCGAGGTTGCTTGGGAATGTTTTGTGTTTCGTACTGAGCCCATTCAGCATGTTTGGTTACCGTCTGCTCGCGCAGAAGTGCACAAATGCAAGCCACTGTGTAATCATCGCAGGCGAATTGTTCGAGCGGTCAGGGCCATGATGTGGGAACGTCGGGCATGAACGACCGCCTATTCGTTCAGTGTTTGATAACTGATCAGGTGGCTATGAGTCGGACTGTGCATCGCAGGGTAATTGGAATAGAGGAAGACAGTGAGCAGGAGTGCGTGGTTGTCAGCCTCGCTCAGCTGGTTGTGTAATATGAATGTTTCGAGACAGAGACGATTGTATATGGAGTGTAATTGGGTTTGTTTCTCATTCTTAGACAGTCCAGGGAATGACAAGGAGGTGTCACTTGAATGAGTGGATGGTGAACGATATATCGATGTTTACACAAGCCATGTTGGAAGAGTCGAATGGGAGGTCACCAGTACATGAGCCTTGTCTATACTATAATGGATCTCTACTATTATACTCAACTTTGCTCCTCATCTGAGTCGTAGTCTTCCTCGACAATGGGAAACGTCAACAGTGCGGCAATGCCCCCCAGGCCGTCCAATCTCCTCCCACTCTCATGGTCTGAGCTGAGCACGCGAACCTCTCCACCTTCCACATCCCGCACCCGGTCAACCAGTGATACCCAGCGTTTACGCTCGGCCACGTCCTGCGACCGGAACAGGCGATTGGAGATGATTAGCACGCCCCCACCACGGCCCACAGCGCCTTGGTCAACCGCTGATTCGACCTCGCGCGGTCCGTAAGTTGCTTTGTTGGTCTCTTTCCGAAGTTGCTCCAGGAAGTCGTCCATGAGTTTGGTTTCTCGAGCGTACTTGGTGTCGGCGAGGATCGTTTTGACTGAGGGTGACTGTAGAACTTCTGCTAGGGAATGTAGGTACCCGGAGGCGGAGTGAACGACCACAATGCTCGGGAGTAGACGCTTCAGAGCGGGTGTACTGGTCGCTGCGACTGACTGGATGTGCTTTTGGAACCCAGCGGCAACGAAACCAGGCGATGCAAGGAGGACAGGCCGGACGGTCTCGTTGCTGGTGAGAGAGGTAGAGCTGGTGTTAAATTCCATTTGGCGAAGAAGGGTGTCTAGTGTGACTTGGTAGAATTTCGTCAATCCCTGGCTAAGTTAGCATGACCGTTGGCATGAGAGATGAAAAAGAAAGAACATATCGAGCTCACCTTATCATGATCACTGCCTCCTTGTCGTTTCCGCGGAACTGACATCTCAACCTTCTGCTTCAGAATCGTCTGGAACTGTCCAATAAAGCATATATGGGCTAGACCCTCCTGCATAACAACGGCCACAGCCTCCGCCCTTCGTTTCCCGCCCTCATCAACCGCATCTTTAAGCATTTGAATGGCGATACTATCCCATCCCACCCCTTCACCGTCCGAGCCTATTTCCTTTTCAAGCGTAAAGTTGCGATTCAACTCCAAATCCAGCGTATGGTGTTGGCCAACCTTGGTGTGTTGCGTCTCGTTCACAATCTGCCCACTAACATGCAGCTGGGAAAGCTGCGGGTCGAAATCCAGAGATTTTACTCGAATCTCGAGCGTCAGGTGAACTCGAGCGGATGATGTAGACCCAGTCTCTTGGGTCGTGGTAACACGGCGAATGGCACTGGCGCGGAGAAGATCGCCGGGTCGAATTAGGTTGTAGGCATGCCACTGAAGGAATTTGTTCAGCAATTGGGTCGATGCGATCGCTTAAAGGTCCAAGTGATTACCATGTCTTCGGGCTCTTCAGGGCACAGAGTAACTGTGCCTGAGCCGTTAAGCTCAACCTTGTTCTTGACCAAGCGCATTTTGCGCGGCGCGCTGCTGGAGAGAGTAAGAGTGGGTTGGTTCTTAATTAACTTCGACTGCGATGGGCTAGCGATTGTTCGTTCCTCCGCCCGATGAACTTCTATTCGAGTGAGAATAGACGCAATGAATAAAAGGCGCAGGAATTATGTAGAGATTCGTTGTTTAGCCTAGCTCCCAGCGAGTGTTGGCCGAAAGAAGATAGAAGATGGTGTTTTGCATCATCGGCGCCGAGTGGGATTGAAAGGTGCGGGACACGCCCTAAAGCGGTCTAGCGTTGATCTGGCTCCGTTATCGATAAGATTGATACGCCCAAACCATACATAAGCATAAGCCCTAATTTAGACAAGGCTTTATGCATACTCCATGTCTCCAAGTAGCTTCTAGAAGACTAAGTGGATAGTCTCCCCTTATGTGGCCATAAGCTAAGGATTTATTTTCCGCGGGTGCCTGGAAAACACTCCCTAGTGTGGTATCATTTTACGTGCATATTCCTGGAAAACCTAACAGCCGAATTCGGTCTGCCGTTTTAGAGCAGCCCCACGTTGATGTTATCCACAAGACGCCATGGGAGCTAATTCACTCGTCAGGGCCGCTGATCCAGCCGGAAGGGGTAGACTGTGGAATAAATAGTCGGAGCGAGGGTCCCGGCGAACATCTATTCTGCTACATCTACCCCTCCAAACTGTCTCTTGGACCACAAGTGACCTGCAAGCACTTATACAAAGCAGAGCTAACACCACGGCCACACCGACATTATGGCTCCGTTATCGCTTCAGTCGACCCTTAAGTTGGTTTCAGGATATGAGATCCCTGTCGTTGGTTTCGGTGTAAGTCGCGGCCGGATGGACCTTGACTGAAGAACATGATTCTGACGAGTATAATTTGATTTTAGGTTTACCAGACGTAAGTCTCTAGAGCTATATTTCCATCTAAACAAAGCATACGGCATCAATACTGACATGCCGGTGTAGTCCGCCTGATATCACCGAGAAGGTGACCCTGAAGGCCTTAGAAACTGGCTACCGCCATGTAAGGTGTTCTTGTTCTGAATTCATTGAACAATAAAATTAACTCGATACCTCCACAGGTCGACAGCGCCAAGTACTATGCGAACGAAGCCGAATGCGCCGAGGCCATCCGCAAGTCGGGTATCGACCGTTCCAAGATCTTCTACACAACCAAGGTCCCCGTCAGCCACATGTCCTACGAAAAGGCTAAAGAGGCTATCGAAGCTAGCCTTGCGGATGCAGCCGGAATCGGCTATATCGACCTGTAATCACTACTCTTTGCCCCATATAAAAGCCAGACAACTAACATCGACAAGGGTGCTACTCCACGCTCCTTTTGGAGGTAAAGAGGGTCGCCTGGGCGCCTGGCGCGCTCTGGTGGAAGCTCAGAAGACTGGCAAGGTCCGTTCCATCGGAGTTTCCAACTACGGTATCCACCACCTCAACGAATTAGAGGAATACATCAACAGCGGTGTGGGCGGCCAGATCTCAGTCGGCCAGTACGAAATCCACCCCTGGTGCCCCAGAGAAGACATTGTCGACTGGCTGAAGAAGCGCAACATTGTTGTTGAAGCGTATTCGCCTTTGGTGCAGGCCACTCGTATGAAGGAGCCCGTTTTGCAGAGTCTGGTCAAGAAGCACAGCAAGACTCCCGCTCAGGTCTTAATCCGTTGGAGCTTGCAAAAGGTATGTTTTCCCTCTTTTTCAATCAGAGTTTCTATGCGATAGTATTGACCCTGTTGCAGGGCTATGTCCCTCTCCCCAAGTCCGTGACCGAGTCACGTATCATCGAAAACACGCAGGTCTTCGACTTCGAGCTATCGGAAGAGGACATGCAGAGCTTGAAGACAGGGGTGGATGCACCTGTCTGCTGGGATCCCGCTAGGGACTCTCGCCTGTGATATCTAAAGATGATGCGGTGATTGGGGATGAGCATGGGTTCTTCCAAAAGTCTAATACCTTAAGTAGGAATTAAGCCAAATTGATAACAAAGAATCTAAATAATATGTGTTTTAGTTATAAAAATTCGCTTCTGTATAATGAACAGGATCGTGTTTGAGTAGATCTCGGATAGAACAATTTATCGCAGAGGTCGTGAACTTGGTCTAAGATAAACCGCCCCGTTTCGGCACAACTTAATGCCGTCGGCAAGACGCCCTACAGCTTCCGTTTACGGACCTTAACAACATGATCAACAACAAAAGGGTCTTTTGCTTCTTTCTTTACCAAAATACTCCATGAGCATCTCCAATGTCTGCCTATATTCCGCCAGTCTTAAGGGACGTAACTCCTAGTATATACCTCGATTTCCGCCCTAGGCCAAGATGCCTGCATCGCCGAAACGTATCGTCCTAGAGAAATCGCGAACCGTCCGCCGTCGATATCAACGCAGCAACAAACGCTTAAAGTTCACGGCGTCTCAGATCGCGCGAATAGAACGGGATGAAGAACGCGAGCGCAAAGCCCAGAAGCTTCGGGAGAAGGAGAAGAAGCGCATAGCCAACAAGAAAAAGAAGGCCGAGAAAGAATTGAAGGCTCGCGAAGAACGACGACGACTCGGTATACCCGATCCTAATGCACCCACCGTTCCGTCGAGCCAACCGTCGTTATTCAACTTTCTTAAGAAGGGTCCTCAAGCCCCTGCGGAGCAAGAGACAACGTGTGAAGATACGGAGCCAGATACTACAAGCACAGAAATGGATACTAGTGAGGACTCGAACTCGGAGAATGACGAACCAGACGACAATGAAGCTGTCGGTCTAGAAATTAGTATCAGTGAAGCTACGGAGCTCGGAGAGGTCAATTGTGGAGAGAGAGATGACGACGAGTTTTCCGACTGCTCTATTTTCTACGATGAAGACGTCATCAAGGAAGCTGAAACTGTCGCGGTCTCACAAGGCACTATCCATGCAGAGCCAGAGAAAAAGGAGCACAACGATCAAGTAGCCCCACCAGTTCCGATTAGTCTACCAGCAGGGGAGTCCTTCCGAGATGATACAGCTATCTTACTGGAAGAATTCGCAGATGAATTCGATACCGACGAGGAATTCGAACAGGAATTGCTCCGGCTTGATGCAGGATGAGGATAGAGACACACTTAGTGCTGTTTACTGCATGGCTTAAGTGAGTATAAGGGGCATTGTATTCTTTACCACTGCAGTTTTCCTGCGGGTCGGCCCCGATTAGCGCCGCTTGTTGCTTTATGAAGCAACTAGATGCGTGACATGAACGCTATCAGCATACGTCCGCTGAAAATCCGCGGGGTAACCCGAAGCAGTGCGAGAGTGACTCTGGGCGATGCCCTAATACACTTGGCTCTGGAGCTAAATGCATGCCATGCACATGGGCTATGGCTCCGCCCTTGTGACTGGCGTCTACTTCATGGGCGATAGGTGCGATTTATGGCATCCTATTTTGCTTAGCCCTGTTTCTGCAATACGTCCTTTCATCGCTACGGCCAGAGATCTACGTATAATTGTTCTACACTAACTAGATCATTGAATTTCGTGTCCTGATGTCTTGATATTTCGGTAGCAAGAACATAGATATCGCGACTCCTGAAGAGGGTGAAATGTTGGCCAATCCATTCGATTAGTCCTGCAGTGATATTGGAGATATTGTGCCTGAGACCCAATTACAACTACCTGTCTACATCTTACTTTCATTTCATGCTTCCTGAGAGCTAATTCAGCAATCCTACGATATTGGTTATCATGATTCGACTCTTGCACGGGATGGAAGCTTATTTCAAGGCTTGCTATGACTGGTATTATTCTATACTAGACTGTGCTATAACTCAGAGCCTAGAACTAAAAAATCTAATTTTTTAGATTAAGTTTTACGTTAGGTTTTATAATCTAGTCTAGGTCCAGGACTATAGATTTAGACCTAAATTTAGGCTAGACGATCTCTGAATGTCGAACTCCAATAAAGAATGCCAGGAAACGAAGACGAAAAAGTAGTCGCATCAAGATGGCATCACCATCATCACAGTCTGAAAGAACCAAGCATCGTGAGACAGAAAATTGCCCAGAGAAAAGGACGCAGTTGCCAAGCGTGGCGTCCGTCCTCTTGTCACAGCACGCTGCAGCTATGAATGGGTAGATTCATAAGCTTCCCAAGGCAGATTCCTCACCAAGTGATGGAGGGGATACACGCTATCTTTGAACACAGTCACCGGGGCCATTTTGTCTGACCTCGAGTCCGGGGTCTTGGCCAATGTTCTTTTCACTGGTTTTCAAACTAGGAACTTGGCTGGTCGAGATCGCCAAGAGCTTATTAGTACCACCAAAACGGAAAAGCTAAGCGATTGCCTCGCTTCCTTGGACGCCCCCGAAACACCAGGACCCTGTCAGTGGCTTTCGTTCTGCACCCTCCATGGGATACATGGTTCGGTGGAAGCTGTAGATGCATTTCGAAGAGAACCCAGGCCTCAACGTCGCCCGGCAAGGCAGTTTTTGACCCATTGGGAGTTTTGTAGCGAGCAACAAGGTCTTGTCTGCAGCTTCTGTGAACGAGGCCATTCTAGTCATAGGGCGTATTTAAGAAGGTCAATCCCATAGAAGCAAGGAAATAAAGAGATTCACATCTGGTTAGACGTTCTTTCCAGGCCAATTGCTAGAAGCCATCGTACCCGTCCTGCTCTTGACTACAATGGCTACATCTGAGGACATCAAAAATGAGATATACAAACTATCTGTAAGTCCTTTCATCCTCGAAAGGCGAGGCGACTATGATAAGGCAATCGAGATTCACAAGAGCGCTATCGATGTCCTTGGCGCGGCGGCAGAGAAACTCAGGAAATCGTCGAATGTACGCAAAATAAATCGCAAGATGTTCGAAAGGCAGGTCGAGCTGCATCGTGAACGTTTTGCCTACTTGAAGTGTCTTAAACACAAAGGTAGTTACGAGGGGATTACTTTGCCGCCCACAGTACTTGACGTGATGCAGGAACTGGAGAGGGACGATGGAGATAACAATCCTTGGACTCTGTCTCAGGTATGTTGTTCGGGGCGCAAAAAGTATAAAGGCCCCGCGATTTTGATGACTTGGGCCGACATAGATTCGAAAGGCGCTTCACGACTATAGCAAGGAGACGCCAACTAATACCGAGCCACCGTCTCAACTGAAACCTTTCCTCGACGCGGCAGACTCCACCAAAATCCCACTCTTCGTGCCGACACTTCCCTCGTCAGCAGAGACTGTGATCTACCGGCTCTCTCACTCATCAGAGCTAATTGAGCTCGGTGTGCGATCCCACTGGTGGTTTGTCAAGGACTCGGCCAACAAGCACACCCTTTATGCTCTGCAGGCGGTCTGGAGCCAGAATGTGCCCATTGTGGAGGCTATTCTACGCCGGGCAGGAGAGTTCCTCCCTCAGATGGGCGCCGTGAACATAAAGATCCGCAAGACGAAAGGGGGCGCTTTCCGTTTAGTGACGAGTACAGTGCCCCAGGCCGGCCATATTGTCGAGATCCCCGATGGAGAGGCGCAACGCAAGGACTGGTCCCCACGACGGTTCAAGTACGGAGGGCGCAATTTCGTGTGGAAGAGTGGGCGTGCTGGCGGAAAGAGCGCGGACGGGGGCCTATTCAGGTCGTTCTCGTGGGAAACTCTCTATGAGACGAAGCGTGTGTGGCCGAAAGAAGGAAGCAGAACAGGGAAAATGGAAGATGAGACGGTAGGGCCGAGGCTATGCTGGGGAGAGAAAGGTGGAGGCAATGGAGCGGTTCACTCTATATACATGGTAGGAGGGTTGGATCTCCAATTTCGAGAACATCTTCTGGCATCACAGTTGGCAAGGCTGGTGCGATGCAGCAACCCGCCGCAGAAGGATTCGGCTGGAGTGGAAATGGTCTCGGCTGGGGAAAGCATCCTGTCCCTTGCGGAGTGGGTTTCTTAGGCCTTAAAACCTTTTTATAACTTTTTATACTATAGGCAGTAGCATGATTCCCAAGGCAATTAATGGATGGCTGACGAATATTTAGCTCTTTTTAATCATTCAACCGCTCTTAAAAGCTAATATCCTGGTCCGGAAATTGTAGGATGTAGGATGTAGGATGTAGGATGCGATCATACTCCATCACATCTATAAATGATCCCCATCCGACCCGACGGGGGCGCTGATCCGCACCGCTATCCGAGCGACAGCCCCTCGTCGGCTAGGCCCTTTATTGATCAAATGGAGCGCGGATTTACTCCGCTCCCTTAAATCCCGACGGATATACAAAAGAAATGAATCCATCCACATGAGAATAAAAAAGAGGGACAGGCAATGACGTCGTCATACATACAAAACCTAGCAATCTTCTACTACTACTACTACTACTACTACTACTACTACTACTATCTAGTAGTTAATTAACATCCGATTGATATCTTCACCTTCACCACCTTCATCACCTCCTAAACAGAATTCAATCCAATCCAAGCAACCATGCCCTCCCTCAACATAAACAACCACACCCTCCACTACGCCGACTCACACCCCAACGGCGCCCCCGAACAAGGTCAAACCATCATCTTCATCCACGGTCTCGGCTCCTCCCAAAACTACTATTTCCCCGTCCTCCCCAATCTAACCTCTAACCACCGCTGCATAACAATCGACACCTACGGCTCTGCCCGCTCAACCTACACGGGACAACCGATATCCATCGCCTCCATCGCCGCAGATGTAATCGGCGTACTAGACGCACTAAGCATCCCCAAAGCAGTGGCCGTCGGTCACTCAATGGGTGGTCTAGTCGTCACACTCCTGGGAGCTCAGTATGCAGACCGTATAAACGCAGTGGTAGCCATTGGACCGACGCATCCTTCTTCGACGCTTACATCGGTGATGAACAAGAGAAGCGAGACTGTTTCTGAAGGTACCCTACCCTACACTACACCACACTACTTCCCAGAAAAAAAAAAAAAAAAAAAAAACCCCTCCCTTTGAGACACCCAATACCAAGTATAAATAGAATATAACTAACACCACCCAAAGCGGGAATCGAACCAATGGCCAACACCATCCCCTACCAAGCCACCGGCTCCGGAACCTCTGCGCTCACGAAGGCATTCATCCGGGAACTGATTCTCGGGCAGAACCCCGAGGGCTATGCGGCGCTTTGTAGGGCTATTGCTTCGGCGCCGGTGATTGATTATTCGGCTGTCCGGGTGCCGTTCTTGCTTATTGCTGGGGAGGAGGATAAGTCTGCGCCGTTAGAAGGGTGTCGGGTTATTTTTGATGGGGTGTCGAGTGAGAATAAGAAATTGGAGGTATTGGAGAAGGTGGGACATTGGCATTGTGTCGAGGCGCCGGAGGTTGTCGGGGGTATTATTGCAGGGTTTGTTGGGGGGATTTGATTTTGTAGGGATTTAGGGTAATTTATTTGTTTTTATATTGGTAAATTTTGGACAAGGCTTTTATTTCTTAGGGATTGAGAAATGGTGGACTGTATATTCTACTCTTCAATTTGGGGGG
>NW_022475723.1:0-13861 GCF_009193585.1 Aspergillus caelatus
AAAAAAAAAAAAAAAGAAAAGAAAAGAAAAGAAAAGAAAAAGAAAAAAGAAAAAGGCAAAAGGAAGACAAAAGGGGGTATGCAGTGTACAAGAAAAGAGAAACCGAGGCAATGAAATAAGTCAAAAGTCACTTGACTAGAGAACAGGTCAGGACGTTTAATATGGCGAGTTGACAATATCATCTCGTCCCAACCGGCTACCCCACCGAGTGCTCCGACGGCTTGGGGTGACCGGGGGGCCTGCAATGCTTTCACGAGTGGGCTTTTGGAGAGCTCTCTTGGCAACCATGTTGACCTCGTTCGGCAAAGCGACAATGACATTTTTGTCAGAACCAAATCGGAAGTTGTCCGCCATAACCTCTTCAGAGTACCGCTTGATTGTATAGGGATCCTTGCGTCCAGCAAGCACCTTCTTCATGCTCCATGTGACGATGAAAGGACCTGTTGCCGTAATAATCGACGTCTCTTGTGAGTCAACACCAGTATTGAAACGAGCTGGGGTGAACGCAAGAGGCTTCTTGGTTTCGTGCTGGAACTGTGCGACATGGGCTGGCTGGAGACCAAGACGACGAGGTTGAGGTTTAGAGTCTTTGCCGAATGAACGCTCAAAGCCAAGCTTGCCTTCGTTCTTGCCTTCCTTCTGCAGCGAGTCAATGAGAAGAAGGTAGGTACGGCATGTAGCCAGAACCCAGCGGCCATCGGCGGACACATCTAGACCAATTATAGGTTCACCCAGTGCAGGAATATGAGTCTTGGCGTTGATTCCCAGGCGGTCGAACATGCGAATATCTCCCTTGTTCGAAGCGACCGCGATGTATCCCTTTTCAGTCGTGGCCACGGACGAGAAGTCATTCTTGCTAGCATACTGCTTCAAATCCGCATCGACAAGTTTGCTGCCGGCCAGACGGGGATCAATCCGGTACAGCGCATTCTGAGATGCTCCGACGAAGGTTTGCGCATTGGTCATTTGGGAGAATTTCTGTGACAGTCAGAAAGGTTTTAGGTATAAACACTTGGTGATCGTTAGACTTACGGTTTCGGGTGCAAATGTGCTGACAGGAATATCATCATGAACCTTCCACTCATCGACAATCTTACCATACTCCAGGTCCATGCGATAAAGAGAGTTAGGGTCATCACCATTTTGAAGGATCATGTTGGAATCCTCGGCATGCAACATAACCTTCTTGGGGCTAAACAGCTTGCCGTTTGGTGTCTCCACCTTAGAGATATTGGTAGAGAACTCGAGGTTGTTGTCTGCCGTGTGTTTGAAGACACCGATCTTAGAACCACGGACTACAAACGACCTATCATGCTTGTAACCGACCGCAAGTTGTGAGTTGACGTTACCGTCATCGTCGTGTGTAACCACATCATCCTCCTCTTCATCACTGTCATAATGTTCGCTGCGTTGACCGTCATACTGGTCTTCTTCAATCTCTTCCTCCTCTTCCTCCTCTTCCTGGTTGTCGGCTGCGTCCTCCATGGTAAGGTCTTGGAACGCATCCAAAACGTACTCCCGGTCATCCTCTTTTACCTTGACCCATTTCATCTCGTTTAGCTGTTCCCAAAGCGCCTGCATCAGACCCTCCTGGAAGCGTTCCTCAGTTTCTTGGTCCTTGAATCGTAGGAGCCAAGAGTATGCGGAGCCATCCTCAGCGTAGTGGTTAAATATAAAGGAAAGATATTCAAAGTTAAAGACTGGGTTGATATCCGCGACAACAGCCTGTCCTAGCCATTCCTTCTCACTACCACTGATTTGAAGCCAATACTTCCAGTTACCGATCTCAGACACAGTGGCAGTCACATCGGCGTCTTGAATAACGAACGTTCCACTTGGGAAGTCAAACATATGCAGTTCAGCCTTTTCCTTGGCAAGAACTTCCTTAGCTTCGGGTTGCTCTGCCGATGGCGGTGCTACAGTGGGCTCCTCTCCGTTATCAGCTGGCTTGATCTGTCCCTTGGACTTCTGATATTCAACATCCTTAGCCATCGCAGCGGTCGAATCCCCAGAAGTAAGCGAGTGAGCACGAGACTTGGTTGGTGATGCGATGGGGCTCGCGGAGGGGATGGGCTTCTCCTCTTGATACGAGAACTGTTGAAGATCCTGCTCGGTTGCCTTTTGTGAACTTTGTCGATATTTCCGCTCGTACTGGCACTGGAAGGCAGCCAATTCAAAAGTAGGGATTTTATCCGACGGCACAGACGGGTCACAAACGAATTCGTATAGATCGCCGATATCACCGCTCAGGTCTCTCCAGGCCAGAACCTTAGCACCCCCTTCACGGACTTCAGTACGGAAGTGCAAAGCTTCGTCAAGAAGAAAGATCTTCTCGTCCTTGTCGAGGTTATCGGCACCACCTTGTTCGTCTTCGTCGGCGCTTAGTTCTTCTTCACCCTCCTCGTAGGCTCTCTGAATAACGAGTTGATATTGATACTCCTGTCCGGTACGCCGAATCGACGCGGCCGCGTCCTTGAAGATAAGCTCCGAGTACCCTTTGGGTGACAGAGGCCGGACTAGATAAAGTTCGCCCTGAGGGATCTCGATGATAGACTCCTTGGATGTATCCCCGAAGAGGAACTTGCTCACTAGAAGTCGAGATAGAATGTGTTAGTGTTTGTTAGTGAGGTCAAGGGGATATTAAATCACAGGGAGGTAGTGCAGCGACGGAGGGGTGGGATGGCGGGGTAGTGACGATTAGAGATGAAAAGAGGGGCTGATAAAGGGAAAGTGGAGGGAGGAGAAGTAAGCTCATACCATTGCGGATCATAAACATGGCGGCGAGTTCTGGCTGTCTGAGCAACAGCGGCTGTTTACTCCACGCGTCGAAAAGAACAGGGTTCGGGAGGAAAGTAAGATGGGAAGTGGTGGAGAAGAGGACGACTAGGAAGGGAAAAGAAGACAAAGAGAAAGACAGATAATATCAAGAGAAGAGGACCATCACCAAGATGATGACGATACAAATGACGGTACAGTGATATTCACTGAAGCAAGGGAGACTCTCTGATCCCAAGAACTCCTTGTCTTGTGCGGTAAAAAGTGAGGGAAAAGTTGTTGTTTGTGTTGATCTTCCGTCATCGATCGTCAGTGGCAACCGCTGTGGCGCTGTGGCGTTGCTTCCATGTGGCTGAAACGTGCTCGCATAGTCACGTGTTTATATGGATGTATAGTATAGTATACTGGTAGTGGTATGTATGAGCAGAACATCAACATTTTAAATATTTACATTCATTAGAGTTTTTTCTTCTATATGGTATCAAGGATTGGCACTAGGAGCAGCAGCCTCATCGCTTTTTTCGGCAGGCTCCGGTTCTTCATCCGAGTCACCATCGGCAACATCGCCTTCCTGTGATGGATCTTCAGAGCCTCGCCCGGAGTTCTTCAGTGTACCACCCTTTCTCTGAGGAATAACTTTCATGAAAGCTTCACCCCAATCTCCAAGTTCCAACCATCGGACCATGATCTCCATAACGTGGTTGGTCGCCAATACTTGGCGCGAGGCCATTTGAATGTAATCCCCAATAGGCAATTTAGCGGTCTTGATTCCCTTTTCCACTGCCGTTTTGTAGCAAATTGCTTTATGGCGGTTCTTGTCCACCAGTCCACCTATGATGTATGTACTGTATGGCTTTAATTCTGTCAGCGTGTTTGGGCTGTCGCTGCTGAGGTACACAATTTCTCCGTCTTCAGGGGCTGCGTCCGTCTTGTTAGCAAACATGCCTGCCAACTGACCTCCCTTAGGGCCCTTCATCCATTCCTTGGCCTGTTCTGCAGCATGTGCGAAATCCTCTTCCATAAAACGGATTCCCTGCCAATTATTATATGACTTTGCTAGCGTTGTGTCGAAACGCTCCTTGAGCAATTTATTGAAAGAGGAGACCACCATATGAGCACGGTAGGGCGCCCCCCTATTATCGGAGTAAGAGCGTGTAAGCTGTGATGAAAGGGAAATCCGTTCCTTTTCAAGCATCAAGTCATCGTAGCCACAGTCAACGACGAGGGTGATCGGCAGTAAAGTCGATTGCTTGAACTTCTGCCGATTTGGCAGCCATGTCTGGAGAAGCTGGTCTACTGCTTCTTGACCACCTTCCTGTCTTGCTTCGTTCAATGCCTCGCGTCTTCGTTGTTTCTTTGCGGCCGTTTTTTCTTTTCGGATGGCCTTGCGCTGGTCCTTCTGCGCATCCCACTGTTCTCTGCGTCGGAGTTTCTTCAATTGTCTCTTCGATATTTTGGGCGCATCATCTTTATTTTCATCCACGGCTTGCTGCCCGTCCTTTGACCTATCATTGGCATCATGCGCTCTTTTTGCGACATCGTTCTGCGTAGTGGGCTGCGCGGCATCCTCGTGGGGAATGGATCCCACAGCTCCAGTCATTGTAGGCTCCGAATCCTCCTGGCCCTCGTCATTGCTCAATTTTGGGTATTTTCTTGGTCTTTCCTCATCCTCCATTATGCTATATCAACATCAAACCGAATAGATATTCTTTGTCGCGGTGAATCGTAATTTCTCAAAACCAACGAGAAATCCAAGCTCCGACCCTCCGGGAACAAGCACCAAAAAATCCCCAGCAACCAATGAGCGGAACCGCAGCCCGCATTACCAAACCAAAGCCGTACCACGTGACCACCACTCCAACTTCGTCGAGCATCATCGGCGGAACTTCCCTACGGATATCCAAAGACTACATTGAAGGCTGCTGTGTCCGTCAGTCGTCAAAATGCCTCAGGATATGCCCCCCGTTGGGGGCTACGGGCCAGTGCAGTACAAGGTATGCGCACAATGTCCCGTTTCCCAGCATTGGGTGTTTCAATTGCCCTGGAACCATGGGCCCATTCTCTACTTGAATCGCCTCACCTATCACGCTCCATTGCCTCCGTGAAGCTGCCTCAATAATGTCATGACTAACATGCTCGATAGCGTAACATCCCCGCCCGTGGTTTCCGCCCCATCACCTACCTCGTCGGTATGCACCTTTTAATGGGCTACGGCTACTACAAGCTATTCCACGGTATCCGCGAACAAAAGTACGTAACCCACCGCTTGTCCCCGGATCGAACGCAAAAAGAAGCACAATGGCTGATTGCAATTGACTTGAATAGTGAACTTGCCCGCGAAAAGGTCTGGGGCCGTCTCCACATCCTCCCTCTCCTCCAGGCCGAAGAGGACCGCGACCAGGTCCGTCGTCACTTCGCCGACAAGGCCCGCGAGAAGGAGCTCTTGGGCTCTGAGTCTAAGGTCTACAACACTGAGCGGTATGTTCCTTCCTCGACTTCGTGTTAGTGGTGCAAGTACTTATCTCTGACTTCTGCAGCTTCGTCCGCCCTACCTTCGTATACACACCCACTAAGGTCACTCAATAAGCGATTGCAATTGTCATGTGTTCGGATTCGTTTATGTTAACTCTGCATGCTTAATTGAGCACCTCGGTGGACGGGTCCTGGTTTATGCTTACAACACAATTCGGAGTCTTTGTGCGGGGCCTGTTAGATCGATAAGACGATAGGAAAGCTGAAGGGGACACTGTATGGTGTAGATATACCGTCTAAAGGAGAGTGGTTAGTTTGCAATATGTGTTTTTTTTTACTGGGTTAAAAAGAGTTCCAATATTTTCTCGATATAGAAAGTAAGGGCTGTTCAGAATTGACTGAATATATTTTGATAGGTAAAATGTACTTTCTATGAAAGGCTTTAGTGGTGTTCTCTATCTTGGTGTCCAGAGGAGCCAGAATGGTAATATCAAGGAAATTGGGGGTGTCAACGGAAGGGGATGGCGCGAACCGTCGTACTATACAGAAGCGAGTGAAGGAGGCAGTCATTATCCAGTATATACGCGGGGACCCTTCTAACCAAACATATCCGCCACACCAGTAAGATCCGGCCCGTCATTAATATCAACCTTATTGTTTTGCTGGCCTTCCATCTCCGCAGTCATGTATCTTTCCTGCAAAGCGCTGCGGGCCTTGCGGCGTTCCTCTCGTGAGCCCAGAATCTTTCCTTGCTCGGCGATGCTGACGCCCCTCAGACCTTCCAAAAGATCCAGAATGAGAGCTCGCTGTTGGCGCGCAGCGGTAGATCTAACTAGAGAAGCTTCTGTCATTGCCACTCTCTGCTCATCCATACCAGGCAGACTGAGAACCACAGAGCGGGGTGTGGGCGTGCTCGATCCGTAGAGAACCCAAATTGAGGAGATAAGCTGGGCAAGATCTTTTTGCATGTCGACGAAATAGGGCTCATGCACGGACGTAATGCATGCTTTAAGAACCTCCGAGCATATGAATTCACGGATTTGGACTGTTGTTGGAGAGTTATTGGGAGGGGCGAAATCTTGTAGAATGGATCGGATAACGCGTGTAATGATGCTGCAGCATCGGGTATCACGCATACGAAGCGCATGGGTGCAGAAAAGCATCAAAGGCTCAAAGATCTCCGGTGAGGAAAGGACGAAATGGCGTATAGAGTCAGAGAGCGCAGGTTGGGGATGTGGTGCGCTTGGGTCCGCAGGTTCCTCGTCAGGATCTATCATTGGAGTGTTAGCTGAAGAAGCAGAATATGCGGATGTGGTCACTCACCCCCTCTCTGCGGGTCCAGAAGGCTCGCCACCATGATTACCGCAGAATATGTCAGCTGTCGAAGGATGCTTTCGGATTTCATTTCATCAGTCAGATCTGCATCGGCAAGACCTTCTCTCTGTTGTTCGATCATAGCCCATTCTGATGTAACCTTCTTATCGATGTTGGTGAACAAGGTTGCCAGCATCGGAGGCAAGAAGTGACCACGGAAGCGAACGGGGCAATCGTCAATTAAGCATCTCGCAATATTGAGAAGTACCGAGAACTGGTGTGAAGAAAGGCAGGATGAGTCCTTGAATAGAGCTTGAGACAAAGGCCCTGGAAGTTCCGCAAACCCATAGAAGTGCTCCCGTAGTCTACTCATGCTATAGAGCATCGAGTAGCAGGATTCTCTAACTGCCCTGATCTTACCTCTCACCGAGGATGCAAAGCCTTCAAGCGATGCCCTTGATGCGGTGATTTTAGCGTAAAACTCATCCCGGCTACCAGTAGATATGCCTGCTTGCCAGAATCTGTCGGTTAAGATGCGCTCAACGACCGTCCGCATTTCACCGGGCAGACCGCCCCAATTGGCCGGATTGTGGAAAGCATGTGCATTACTGCGGGATAGTTAGCTACGCGGTCCAAGATATAATATTTAATCCATTTTACCTGACAAGCTCCAGCAATGTCGGCAATATAATTGGAATAGTCTCATGCCAGACATTACACGCAAGCTCGTATGCTGGTTCACTCTTTTTGAGCTTATCCGTGGAGACAGCAAGCATCGTCTTTGTGCCTCTCAAAGGCAGTAGCTAGACTAGCTGTCAGAATCTATTCGGGCTGTCACGGTTCATATTTGGATTACCTGAAACTTTCTAGTCATCTCCTCCTGGATCCGCTTACCCTCGCTGTCAAGAGGAACGGACGCCCAGTCCTCCAGCTTTTGGGCTTGCTGAGCTTGCATGAACGGCCCCACGCTCTGTAGCCCAAGCATAGAGCAAAATCCTTCAAAAGAGGAGCTCATCTGCCGGAACTCTTCATCTTGCCAAGCCTGCCTTATGGGCTCTATGAACGATGCCAAGCGGGACTGGCGTAGATATGGTTCCACGTTATTCGCGCGTTGCCTAGCAGGGTCAGTATGAAAACATTTCGAATGGCGGGCAAAGTTATGGTTAATACATGATTATGAGAAGAATGGAGGTAAGCTCCATTTGGAGTTTGTCGTCCACCCGGTTGGCGAGGCTAATTTCCTTGACTTTCGGTTCGAGTACGTCGTAGAATGTCTCCACAACCCATTAGGCCTATATTCTCCTAGAAAGATATTTGCTCTAAACTTACGGCGAAATACTCTGAATAGCGCATTGCCAGGCGCCTGAGCTCATGACTGGATAAGCCATGCAGTTCTTTCACGGCCTCGGAGTAGGCAGGAAACTCGGGCTGATCAGGAAGTCGAGTCATGAGAATGTATTCGAGGACTTTGAGCGCAAAGCTAGGGGCCTTGTCGAGAGCCTTTGATGAGATATCAACAATAAGTTTAATAACTCTCTGCTTGAGAATCGGGTCCTGGATCTCCAATTAGCGATGCGGTGTTCGGCCATCCTTATTAAGTACACAATCAAACCTCGAAGCTCCGCTGCATTAATGAGAAAGCCCATTTCTCCAAGATACCCTCCAGGTCACTTCTCTTTTGCTCCTGTTCCTTATCAGTGGCATGTAATTTGGTGACGTTGGCAGTACTTACATCTTGCTGGGGCATTTTTCCGTGGGCGGACACCCATTTGTTATATCCCTTAAGAGTTGCTTCTACGACGGCAAACTGTGTATCGGCGCGCATCAGAGGAATTGAGCTCTTAGAGAAAGATTTTGCTGTTTTTAAACGTTAGCCCAAATTTTTCACAGTTCCCAGAGCCAAACACACCGTTGAAAGGCTCAACTCCATTGTAGAGGTTGTTCAAATTAGTGTCAACACCTGACAGAATATGGGGGATGGCTTCCTGTGGCCGCTTCTGGACGATCGTTTCGATAATTGATGAGCAATATCTGCGATAATTGCCCACAAAAGCATGTCGTTCCGGGACCGTGTCGATATCGTCATTTAAAAATGCTACTGTGGGATCATCGGAATCCGTTGGTAGGGCCTCCCAACGGACCAGCCGTTGGGTGCAGATCTCTAGTAGCGAAGGAATCAAGCCAGTAACCAGATCAGTGTTTCCTATTCTTTCAGAAGCTAACAGTTTGGACCACACGTGGAGGACGGGGATCGAGACCATCAAGCTCTGATGCTGAATAACACTTATTGTCAGGTGGAAGAAGAAAGGCAGATTCATGCCATGCGCGCTCTCTAGAGAAAACCCCTTCTCCTCTAAGAATCCTGCGATATACGATAGCATCTCGGACAGCTTCTTCGAGATCATGTATCGGGTATCGTCAATGTCGTCAGGCCCCACAATAGACCATTGGTATAATTTCTGCATAACATCTAGACACTCGGTCTCGTACATCAAATGTACAAGAGGTTGGAAACTCTCCATATCCATGTTGGATCTGCTATACAACGAGTGCAGGGCTTCGACGGCAGCCAATAATACTTGCTCATCTGAACATGTGAAAGCTCTAGCGATAGCAGGGACACAGTTTGAGGAAATAATGGCCTTAGGAATGGCCCACAGCAAAACAGATTTCAGAGTCGCAAGTGCTTTGAGCGCCGCATCTTTCGCTTGTTTTGAGTTTTGTAGATTCTCAATACAATATTGGAGGAACTCGCAGATTCGGGGCAGCCAGCCATCAGAGCCGTACCGTAGCGCGACGTGGTTATCCCTTTTCGGGTAAACCTCTTCAAAAACCGACAGCGGCGTAAAAATCTCAACCAGAGCTCGGTTGAGATCCGTTCCTCGCAACGAGGAAACAGTATCTTCCCGGTAGAAGATGTCCTCCGATAGAGTTTCTAGAATAGAGAGAACCAACTCTTTGTGCACCAGACTGGCTCCCCAGAATTGGGCAAGCGCTTGGTCCATTTCAATCCAGTCTAAGCCCCAGCTCCTTTTCGCGATCTCCGCCCATAGTTGCGGGATCTTGTTGCGGAGATATGCAGGATCCTCAGGTCGGATGGACTCTGCAAGCTTGAGGACCAGCTCCCTCAGCTCGATGACCTGCGCTGAAGCCGTGAAGGAGGTGTGCCGCAAGACATGATCCAAGAGTGTCAGACCAAAGTAGCGGACTAAGGGATCGTTTTGTTCCCGGGATGCCAGCACAAAGCCGTTGCGTGCGGCGGATTTGCTTTCCTTCTGCGACTCAACAAACGTCAACGCCTCCCTCCGGAGCTCATTGGTGGAAGACGGACTGTGGATGAGTTCCAGAGCGCGAACGATGTCTGCGATGTGGCTCTCCGACAGATCTTCTTCGGTAGTCATTTTCGACTAGTCCGGACCCTGCAAATGACCGGGGGCTTGTTTAGTTGACGGGTCCAGTAAATGATTGCTTCAATTCCTTCTAAGTAGTCGTTGGAGCAATCTGATCATGATCTAGGCTTCAGACAAGCCCCTAAGTTTTTTTTTTCTTTTTCTTTTTCTTTTTCTTTTTTTCTTTTTAGGCTGTCTTGTTTTAAGTTTTGTTTGACAGGATCGAACGAAGTGCAGCAGATTATCAACAAGTACCCGTGATCAAATAGTTCCAGCGGGCGGACCACGGTCCAGAAGAGCACCTGCGCACGTCCGGCTCAGTGTTTCTTGCCTGCCCGGAATCCCGCCCCGGAAAACGAGTCTTATTTGACGGATTAATAACGCTGACGAAGAACGCAGGTCAATATACACCACTCTAAGGGAAAGAGCTTCAGGGCTGGGAGACTAGTAGTAGTTTTTCTAAGACAGGAGGCGGGCGTTGTTGTGATTGGGAAAGAGGGAACCAAAAAGTAATGTAACCAGGAATAATAATCAGGCAAACGCCCGCCCAACTTTTACCCTTTCAGATGCTTTCACTGAATTTTCCACGCGCTGCCGCTCCAATCACCACACCGACTCTCGGAGGGGTTCCGCCCACACCGCTTCCAGGTATTTATACCTTAGTACTCTTCTCTTCTTCTGTTTCTATAGTAAGTAGTCAACTCGGGTCAATGTGATTCACGGACGCAAACGAGTGAACTATCACAATCACAATTACATTCATCGATTCTCACTTTTGCTTCATTAAGTCAAATTCTCATTCTGTTTCAGCCTCAGGCCTACTTCGAAGTCGTTACCCCTGACGCTTATTATCTGATCATCAAAAAAGTTTAAATCATTGACATTCTTTTCCCCTTTATTCAATCGGAGAAAACAAAGCCAAAGAAAATTGTATAGTCAAAGAGCAAAATACCCATGGTTCGGCACATCAATAAAAGAAAAGTCTCAACTCCCAATGCGCCAACCACAGTCAGAACTGAGCAATATCTCAGTTGAATCCTCCCTACATGATAGTACAGGCTCCACGTTGACACTGTTCCAGATAGGTTAAATCTTCTCCGGAGACTTTGGTCAAGTCGCCTGGCTTGCGTTTGACTCCTTGAATTTTGATTTCCTGTTTTCCTTCTGGATGCCACCACCGCAGTCGTTGGATTTTCACAGAGTCAATCTCTGCATGGTCGATTGTCCACTCCCCACTACTGACAGAGACTACGGATTGTATGTCCGGAAAGTGGAAGTCAGGCAAATAGATCTCGGTGGGTTGGTCCCCTCGGACGGCCTTTTCTTTAGCCACCAATGACATGGTGAAAGTACAATTCCGTAAATCGAAGCCATGGTGCGTGAGAGAGCCGTTGGTGAAAATTGGGCTTGGGCGAATGTAAGCCTCCGCGGCCCGAAAGCCTGTATGGTCGTTGGACGGCTGAGAAGAGAGTTCGGAAGTGATGGACGCTGGTCGCAGCGCGTCTTTGAGATTCGCGGGCCCCACGTGTTGATCTTCCATGTTACTCTGACTCTCTGAATAGGCTGGAGAATGAGGGTCAGATCGCGAATGTGATGCGCTTTCAATCGCTAACAGCTTACCGCTCGGCAGCTCGGGGTCGTCGAGGGAGTAGATCGAGAGGTCCTCGCCGTTCCAGTTATCGCCCCATTCATGATTGTTCTGGAGCATGAATCAGCCATTTGGGTGCTTGAGGAAAAACTTCAGCTTGAAATGGAGGGGTCCCCTACCTGCGTTGTGTAAAGCCACAGCGTAAAACCATTGGCAGTGCTGCCCTCCAAGGCAAAATGGTTGGCATCCATTGCACTAATCTGGCTACTATAATCGCCGGTTTTGTACGCGTGTTTGTCATCCATGTCGTAGGGAATTCCAATTTCTGTAAAGATCATGGGGTGGTTTCCCATAAACCGTAGACTCTCCTCTCTGAGATACTTGAGCTGGTCACGCAGGCAATTCCGGATCGCTGTCTCTCCAATCTTCACAGCGAAGGCTGGCGCGAGATACTTTCCACGGAGCACACCAATCACATCAACGTTGTATAGTCGATTCCTGAAGAATGATTAGTGGCGTGCTGACGAAATGCAATGCAACACGACTTACCAATGCTTTGTCAACAAGGTCAGGCCATCGTAGTAGTGTACGGCATGGACCATGTTGGGATCATCATCGAACGACCCCTTGAGATCAGGGGGTACTTCCATGACAGGGGGCTGGCAAAGCATGATGGACTCAGGCCATACACTTCTAATGGCATCCTTGTACGCCCTATAATGCTCCATGAAATATGTGTTCGTGAATACATCGTAATTCAATGGTTCGCCGCTTTGGGGTTTCTTAGCGAAATAGTCCTTTCTGAGCAGTCGGTCCGTTGACGGATCCCAGACGCCGTGCTGTGCCCATAAACACTCCCCTAATTTCCATTCGGGATCTCTTTTCCAACCATATTTGTGATCATCATAACTTGCAGGCAGCCATGCGGATTCGCCCTCGGGATCCACGAGTTCTCGACCAGTCTGGTGAGGGCCAAAGCCACCGAACGCCCACGTCGTCTCCTCGCACGCTCGTCCAGATCCGGTTAACATTGCCTGGAAAGCAGTAGGGGACGTCCCTAACTGGAGTTGTTGGTCAGGCGGAACTACAGATATGTCCTGAACACCGATGAGTCCTCTATGGGGCTCATTCATGCTTTCCCATCCGATAACTACTTCGTTTTCCAGATCACCGGCCTCATGGATTTTCTGCGCGAAATATCTGCATGCAGCGATGAAGTGACCTTGAAGGTATTCTTGGATGTTCACACCATTAATGATTGCCTTGGGTGCAAAGTCCCGACCAGCCCAGAACAAGGTGAACATTGTCTGGCAGACAAGACGGGTGTAATTCGTGCTCCAGATCATCTTCGGAAACTCTGCCGGGTTGTCGTACGTGTTTTGGACGAGAGCAGCTTCGGTCTTCTTGAAAGTTCTTGGGTTAAGGCCCGCTGCATAGAGAGTCCACCCTGGTGCACCGGATCCTCCTGATAATCTGGACCACTGGAAGCTGTCAGAAACTGCGTATCGGCATTAAGTACGGTAGAAGGGAACTATACCACATCCTGATGAGGGTCCATGAACACGTAGAACTGGTATTGCTTCGCGATCCGAAGGACTTCAATGGTAAAGGAAATCCATTCGTCATCATACTTCCCAGGACCTGCGTGTTCTATAGCCTCCCAGGTGAAAATATATCTTATGGTATTGTAGCCCCATTTCCGTAGCTTTGCGAAGTGTGTATGTGCGTCGTCCAGCGAGAACGGGCGACCGACAAATGAAATGTCATCTGTCTCAAAGAACTTGTCGGGCACATAAGAAGGGGTATCAGGACTCTTGGGGTATTTGCATTCTCCGGCGACATTGATGCCTCTAAGCGTAATTTCTCGATTATTTGGGTCTTTGAAGGTTGCGCCTTCGATTCGAAGTCGGGGAGCCCCCATGATTGTTCGATACGGCGAGTAGAGTTATGAATTAATATGTTTTGGTTCAAAATAGCATAAAATGGAAGGCTAGTCCGGGGCCTATGGGAGCTGATAAGTTAGTAGGGAATAGCTCAACAATGATACATTGTTGATGAGATCGACGCTTACCTCCCTACAGTGACCAGAAGAAATACCGTCGATCTGTACGGTCTCCAAAGGAATATAATACCCAGAGCTCAGTTCACACCGCTCCCCAAGCGCCGTAAGGGGGTATTTCGTGAGTAGATGGATGGATGGGCGCTTCCGGTCTGGGGAGATAAGCGGCCACGAGATCGGCCCTCTGACGTATCACCACGCCGCCTGCTCGGCTTCCCCACAAACCGAACATTTGCCTAACACTTGGCTTTCTTCTCAACCGTC